>NC_091745.1:25588723-25781223 GCF_043380555.1 Nothobranchius furzeri
AGGCATTAAGCTACTGATCTCTGGGTCCTTTGACTTAGTTCTGGTTTTTGATCCTTAGTTAAATAAGCCTTTGCCTGAATAAAAGCCTTGCTTTACTGAACTCTGCATGTGGGTCCAGTCCTTCATACCAGCTCTGACAATCTAAATGTTCTCATGGGTGGAAAACCTTTTTAGTTTTAAATTGGAGCACGGCACTTCACAGCAAAAACAGTGTTGTTGTTGTTTATACTGGAAAAAAAAAACGTATTTCGAGAGTTTTTGTGTTTACTGTTTGTTTTTCATCATCTTTCAAAGCAAGCTCCAGAATAAGGGATGCTGGGAGAGGTGCAAGAGTTTAAATATTCTGCGGCAGACATCGTTTATGTTATTAGTTCCAGTCGTGTTGAGAATAAAAAGCCAGAGATGGACTGAGCTGACATTTAAATTTTTATTTTACCATCAGTCTGTTACTATGAATGCTGCGTTAATCAGGATGAGGTTGTAGTTAATGATCAAGAGGAATTATTAATTACTGCTGTCTGAGTAATCGTGGATAAAATCACTCCAGTCTGCGTTTGTTTCCGTCATTAAGAGCGTCGCCAAGAGCTCGTTTGAAATTCTCATCCAGGTCTCACGAGGATGGAACCAGCAGCATCTGTAGGAAAACTGCAGGCAGGTTAAAAAGGTTAATTGTTTAATATAAACTGCCCTCCTGGGGGCTACAGAGGCAACTGGTAATCATCATTCACACAGTCCTCTTCATAATAATTTGTGTTTAGCTAACAGCAGCGAGGGCAGCTGGGTCTGGTTTCTGACAGCTTTAAACATGTTTAGAGACAAACTATAATAAAAGTTAAATGTGTAGGTGTTTTATTCTCCCATGAATTATTCAAGTCTATTTACATCATAGTTTACAGCAGTTATAAGACTGTGGTGGGTAAAAGATTACCAAGAGTCTTGGTAAAAACAACTTTATTAATCCTGTGGATGGAGAACGCAACACAGCACGGAGGATTAGGGCCACCGGACAGAAAACTGTCATTTATAAATGAAATGCCCTATGAGCTGCAGCACTCCATTTTAAAGGGGTCTATAACACACAGGTTATAAAGTCATAGATAATAGGTATCTACAGGTACACAGAAAAACATCCTGATTGTACGTCTTCTGAAATCAGTGGTCCACACTTTCATCACTTCAAGGCTGGATTACTCTAACTCCTGCTTATATGGCATCAGTAAAGCAGCTCTTTCTAGACTTCAGCTGGTCCAGAATTCAGCAGCTAGGTTGCTGACTGGAGCTGACAGAAGACAACACATTTCTCCAATTCTGAAATCTCTCCACTGGTTGCCCGTGCAGTTCAGGATAAACTTCAAAATTATGCTTCTCACTTACAAATCCTTGAACCATCAAGCTCCTCCATATCTGTGTGAACTTGTCCATTACTACAACCCGCCGCGTGCTCTCAGGTCTGAAGATAAGCTCCTCCTAGCTGTTCCCAATGCACGTTTAAAAAGCCGTGGAGAAAGGGCTTTCTCTGTCTGTGCACCGAAGCTGTGGAACGCATTACCACTGCTAGTGAGGCTAGCACCAACAGCTAGCATTTTTAAATCACACCTGAAAACTCACTACTTCAACCTAGCATATACCACATAATTATGAACCTCACTGACATCTGCACTGTTTATAAATGGACTCCACAATTATCGACTTCCGTATTATTGAGGTTCTTTGTAAAATGTTTTTTTTTTTCCTATTTTTACTTCACCCTGTGTCTTAATGATTTTTAGCTGTTATTTTTGGGAATTTTGTTGTATTTCCTTTTTATCTTTTATCTGTGCTCGACATGTTTATATAACGCCTGTTTAATTAACCAACATTTTTAGTGTACAGCGCCTTGTTTGGTTGTAATGCCTTGTGAATGCGCTTTATAAATAAAATTGGATTGGATTGGATTGGAAAAAAAGCACAACAACACAAAACATGCTCCGACAACCCCTACCTACCCCAGATCCTATTATAGATTTCTTTTGTTCATTATTTTATCCTCCCCCGTGTCCTGTCTGGCTGTGAAGCAACCAGAATTGATGTCTGAATGCTGGTGACAAGCCGTACAGATTTAAAATAAACAATCAATGATGAACAAGAGTCTGCTTCTAGACCTGCTGAAGAAGGACACACAACAATACATCAGGAGCAAGCTAGCACTGCGTCAACCTGATGAGGAAATATAAAATCAACAATCACACGATAATAAATCACAGTGCATTTAGTGCCAACCACAGCCTTAAGACGTGTTGAACGTGCCCATGCCCATACTTATGAGAGCACCATGTGAGCACCTGTGTGTGTACACGCGCTTGTTTATGTAAGTTTCTCTATAGGAGCGTCCAATAGAGAGTGTGAGGGACCACGGATCTGCCCCCAAAGATGTGTAGGAGACGGGGGGAGCTCCAAGTCCCAGAGATCCAGGAGCTGCCCCAGAGCACAGGGACCCCAGGGAGACTGCGACCAGAAAAGCCCCTGCCCCCTCTTGAGAGGCGCAGAGGATCGCCTCGGGGGGCCACAACCAGCAGGTAATAGATAATAGGTATCTACGGGTACATAACAGAAAAAAAGCACAACATAAAACACGCTCCGACAACCACTACCTACCCCAGATATTATTATATATTTCATTGAAAGGGGGTCTCATCAGATGAAAACCACTAGCTAAAAACAAATGCAGCATTGTGTAACACAATAGCTCTCATTCTGAGGGCTGTGACCCCCCCAAGGAGGGTCCCACAATTTTGTCAGTACTGATAGTGATGTTACCAAGATTGTGTCTGTAAAAATTACATGCATACAATCCAGATACATCTCATAGTACAATCACTGGGCTGCTTGGTGACACAGTTGTTAGCACTGTTGCCTCGCTGCAAGACGGTTGCAGGTTCAAAACTCGGCTGCGGTCTTTCTGCACAGAGTTGCATGTTCTCCCCGTGCATGTGAGGGTTTCCTCCAGGTACTCCGGTTTCCTCCACAGATCACAACGGGCCCTATAGGTTAACAGTTGTATGTCATTTTGGATCAAAGCGTCTGTCATACAAATAAACATAAACAATCAATGCTCTGTAAGAGGTACGACTGTCTTTACAAAGTTTGTAATCATTCACTTAATTTGTGTGCATGCGAGGAAGAATTTGGGTTGGGGGTAGCGATGGGTACCGAATTCGGTACTTTTTAAGGTACAGACCGAATTCCATAGTACCGACCGAGCACCAATTCACGTCATTTGAAACGGTGCCTCGTTTCGGTGCTCGTCGTTCATAACGAGAACTTGCCAAGAAAGCTGCGCATGTGCAAGAGCGTTATGTCGTCGGTCGCTGCGAGCGAGTTGTAAACAGAGCAGCATGGTAGAAAGAACGCACGCTAAAGCTTGGGTCCACTTCACTAAATGTGATGGGTAACTGGGTGATGATGAAACCAGCGACAACGATCTAAGTGAGACATCCTCATCTTAATCTGCTCCAGTAGGTAAATAAAATGTTTAAGATTATGTTAGCTTGATATGTTAGCTTCCGTTGCGCTAATGGTGCGTTCGCTTTCTCCTCGGAACTCCGAATTTCCGACTAGAAGAACATGAACGCGCTCTAAAGTTTGGCTTCACTTTACTAAATGCGACGGGTGATTGGGTGAAGATGAAACCAGTGACAACAATCTAAGTGTGAGGCATCATCGTTTAAATCTGCTCCAGCAGCTAAATAAACTGTTAAAGATAATGTTAGCTTGATATGTTAGCTTCCTATGCCACCATTGTTATCAGCTAATGGTGCGTTCGCTTTCTCCTTGGAAATTCTAACTTCCCAGTAGGAAAAATCAAATGAAAAAAGATGGCAAAAGGAATGAAGATGCACAGTAAATTTAGTTCACAGTAAAGATGTTTGCTTCAGTTTAATTATCAGCTTATAAAACTACAAGGACGATTTTAAAATACAAACAGTTGTTTGTTATTTATCGTGATATTTATCAAACATTGTTATATATTGAGAAAAATATATATTTAATTATAAAAGAGAATTAAAATATTAAACATTTAAAAGTATCGAAAATTGGTACTGTTAAGTACCGGTATCGATTCCTAGGTACTGGGAATTAGTACTGAATCGATTCAAATGTCAAAGGTACCCATCCCTAGTTGGGGGACCCTGGCTTGACTTAGACACAGGAAAGGGAGTCTTGATGAAAAAAGGCTGGGAGCCACTGGTGCAACAGACAGTAAATGACTTATAAGAAATACTGGAAGTCTTCAGGTAAACAAATAAAGAAATAAAGGAGGTGATGTCAGTGATCCAAAGGTTAAAGGCAACTTGTTCCACTCCAATGGAGCTTTTAAGTCTAGAATTCTGACTTTTGACTTCTGAGAAAAATGTCAGAATTCTGAGATTAAAGTCAACAAAGTAAAAGATGTTTACCACAATGATCACTTTGGTTTTGAGGTCTGGAGGCAGAAATGTGTTTTTCCTTTTCTGTCAGTCACATTTTGTTAGATTTAGATGTTAAAACTACCATGTTATGTTCTCAGGAGAAAATTCAGCAAACTGGAGTCTGAGCAGAATATTCAAGAACAAAAATGATCATCTGTGTGATGTGTCCACTCAGTCTCTTTTCATCCATATTTTTATCAATATCGTCAAAGTAAAATCAAAAATTATAAAAATTAATCCTATTCCATTTTTATTAACTTTTCAAATGCAAAACTTCAGATTCTTCACATTAAAAGTGTGTGTACACACACCTGAACAGATCTGAGTGGTCTGAAAATCCACACCGTCCTTCTTTCATCACCTTCTTTACTACATTTGAGTTTATTTTTGAAAATCTGTCAGAAATTCTTCACTTTGACTAAAATTAACCAACATTATCATTATTCTAGTTGTGTTAATTATCCAGCCTCCACCTGCATGACATCACTGAGCTGTAAACTGAAGGTCACAGAGTTGTGTTTAGAGTAGCTGGTTTTGTTCCATCAGGTGAGTGAGGCAGAGTAGGAGGGGTCCGAGTCTCTGTGATGCGAGGGGTGAATTGTGATGCCATCAGAGTCGTTGATCCTCCTGCAGCTGAAGTGGTGAGCAGGTTGGGTTCACACCACTGCTGCTGCGGTCTCCATAAAACCTCAGTGTTCCACACTGGCGTCCTTTTATCCAACCATTTTATCGCCTGAAGTCATGATTTTATCTTTAAAGCAGATTTCACAGAAACTGCCACAACTACCAGAACCGTTGTGCTTTAATATTCCTGCTTTACCCGCTTCTCCAGATGTATTTCTTTGTATTGATAATTCAGTTTGCTGCATGACTCATCTCTGAAGACCCGTGTGAGCTCGTCCACATGCTTCACTGACCCGAGGAGAACCTGCAGCGTATCCCAGTGCTGCTTTGTTCTCAGAGCAGATTAAGATGTTCTGGTACTGTATCAATCAAACAAATTTGGACTCTCCAGCGGCCGTCTGGTGACCGATCTCTCTGGGCTGTAAATCCATGCTTCGCTCTGCTGATGGGCTGTGGATTGATTCCTGTCACATAACCGACCAGGACAGCAGACTGAGCCATGACTAATTCTCCCTATCTGATATGTACTTTTTCATTTAGTCCTCACTGAGTCCAAACCAGTTCACAAAGTTAGAGAGATGTGATGCTTGGGACACTGTAGGCTCAATTCTGTCCACAACATTTAGAAGAATTCTTGTGGGACACGTTTTTGGAAAAGATAAGATTCCAGTTAAATTTTCCTTTGATGCAGCTTTGGTTTGTGCTTCCAGATAAACTGGAGTTGCATGAATTTCCTCAAAGACTGAAATTTTACAGGAGCATCATTTGTGATTCAGATGCATGAGTAGATGACACACAGTGCCCCCACCCCTCACACTAAAGCCATCTGGCACTTCTACGCTGCAGCTTCCTGCTCACAGCCTGCAGAGTCCCAACGTGACCTGCTTTGGGAACGTTAGCACATCAGAGACAGAATCTGATTATAGGGCTCCCTTATCATCTACAGATGATGTAAGAGTCACTTTAAGGGTCAGAGTGATTGGTTTTCTCTTTGAGCTGCTGATGCTGCAACATGTGATCGATCTGTGCAGCTGTTCCAGTCTGCAGCCGTTTGTGTGTTTCCCTAAAAGACTGACTGTCACTGTTGCTATGAAATGTCCCAATCCTCTGCAGAATAACACATCAGCTGCTACCACTTCAACTTTAGGACAAACTACCAGAGTCCCAAAAAGAAAAACACCATTTGAAGTCACAGACAACAAAAGACATTTGGACCTAGAAAACAGTGACGGGTGTTTAGCGCAATCTTGTTTCCTTTGGCGGTGCGGGCTCCAGCAGAAGCATCTCTGGGAAGATACCCGAGGGAAGGGGTGAGTGTTCCGTGACCGTGTTTGCGTTCAAAACCTAGCCTGTTCTGTAGATTCACTAAAACAGCTTTAACTGATTTACAATTACAAAAGCATATAGATATCAGCTGGTGACTGGGGCGGGCCAGTGTTTAGCAGGATTCGCTGAATCAGTGATGAGCCATTCTCAAACAGGAAGATCAACGTTTGGGGGTCTGTGAATCCACCATGGTCAAACAGCAGTAAAAATACCATGTGTGATTTCCATGTGACAGTCCCACTAGCAACAGCATCAAGAAATAACAAATTCTCATACATTCATCAAGTTAATTAATAAAAACAAAATCTATTCCACAAATCAGCCTTTGAAACCAGATTTAGTGAATTTCTAGTCACAGCACAGAGATCTGCACACCTTCTGTCTACACCAAGAATGGATGGGGTGGTGTTAATAAAATATGTTTTCTTGCAATGAATGATGTCGAAGACTAAACTTTTGCAATGAGATTTAAGCCCTAGCATTATTTTAATGCTAGGGCTTAAAAACTACAGCCTTATAGTTGCTTAACTCAAATATTTACAAAATCTGTTAAAAATGATTAGCATGTGTTGTGAGTGAGTCTCAGCTACAAGCACATCAAAGCTTTAATGTTTACCGCAAATCATGAAACTTTCAACGTGCAAATTTTTCCGACTATGCTGAAAATCAAAGCTGCATTAAACTGAAAAGCCAGATGTTGTCCTGAAATCCTGTTGTGATCGCTCATCAGGCATTCAGACTTGTTTCAGTTCCTGCTGGACATCCCTTCTTTCAGTCTCCAGAGTGTTTCAGAATCAGAAAACTTTATTGGTCCCCATGGGGCAATTAATTTGGATCACAGCTCAGTCATTAGTTTTCCTCCTCTTCCTCACCTCATTGAGCTTTTCTTTTTTTGTTTCTGCTTCGCTGCCCGTCCTTGGTCGAGGTCAGTCTTGTCAGAACCTGTGTGTGTTGGGTCCAAATTGATAGCAGGCTTTGGATGTCATTTTTAATTAGTCTTCAGGTGCCTTGTTTTTCATCTGGCCTGTCCCAACTCAGTGTCATCACTCCATGGTTTTGCTCCATTAGCGCCAGCCTTGGCCTCCATGTTGTTCTCGCTCAAATGGGTCATCAATAAGGCGACATAGCGGTGCCACACACGTGGAAGCATTACCAGAGCTGGAACTAACTTTGTTTCTCCGCCTGCGGCTTCGGTGTGCGGAGAAACCCGTCAGTAGGCTACTGTTTGCTGAAGGAGTCCAGGCCGCAGTCAGAGCTGCTTGATTATTGATAACGTTGCATCAACTCACCTGTCAGGTGCTTCAGAGCAGACACAGATGAAATAAACGGGGACATAAATCTAATAAATTACCTGATTTTTATCAGCACATGAAGTAAAGCTGTGCCATAAAGCAGGGTCTGCAGTCTGCAGCCTCAGAATCTGAAAGTAAACGTTAAAAGTGTGTGTTTTGGGTTGTTTCTGCTCGTAAATTATGCTTCATCTTTGTTTTAATCAGTAAGAATGTGACATGAACTCCTCCATCTGCAAAAATATGACTAAGAGTATAAGGACAAGAAGAAAGTGAGAAATCACTTTAATATCCTGTCCACATGACACCAGTTTGTCCCTTTGATGAACAGCACTGCCCCTTCTAGCTCAGTGATCGTCTGAAAGCTTTCCAGGAAGATCTGTGTGTTTATATTGATGCTGTTTACTGAGACGTGGCACGACGTCTGTCCCCCTGAGTGTTGCTGCTGCCTCTGAAACTCTCTTTAGATTTACACTTGTCCTTCTCCTCCGTCTGTCATGTTTCTATCGTAGACGACTAGCACTCTGGCGTCCCCGTGAGAGAATCTGGAAACAGAGGGAGTAAATCTCTGCTAATGTATCTTGGCATGTCCAAAACCCTTTTTTTGTTTTTGTTTCTCGGCCACAAGAAGCTGCTGGATTCAAATTGAGCTTCCCCAACTCCCCTTGGTCATGTTGACTCCTGATTGGTGTTGGATGCTGCCTTTTATCAACAATTAAAAAGAGACGAGTGTGGCATTGAAGGGTTGGGATGTTGGCAGTGAGATATGGGAACCTTTTACCACTTACGTCTGTTTCCAGCAGGAGTGAAAATAACGGTGTTATAGGAGGAAATAAAACCAAAGTATTTAGTAAAAAATAACCAAAACGTCCATCCGTTATCTGAACAGCTCATTCTTCACTACGGTCACAGGTAATCAAAAAGTCTGGTGTTACTTAGAAAAACTGTATTTAAAGGCATCCTGAAATCTTGCAGCCGAGACAGGAAAATGCATGAATGCAGCCAAAAATGGGTTTGGGGATATTTTTCATGAGGAAATGACAATATCACTTGATAAAAAGCTCCAAAATGAAACATTTCCATGATATGGCCCCTTAAAAAAGATTGTAACTGTTGATTATTAACTTCGAGCTATAGATTATGACCAACTTCGATATCGCTCCAACCATATTTAGCAGAATCATTTTATTTGGGAAACTTGAAAATCGTTATTGTGGACATAAAACCGTCGATCAAATATCTTCTTTTGTTCATGTAGTTTATAGAGCGTTGTTCCTGCTTGACAACGGTTCACAGACCAAGAGCCTGGCTGATCGACACGAGTATTCTGAATGTTGTCTGATTTCAGTCACCAGCTGGTATTTTCAGTGCGTCTTCAGTGTAACCATTACCTGTACTTGCCCTCAACATTGCATTAATTTATGACCAGCTCATCATGAAGCAGCTCAGGGTGCTCCGCCATGATGCGTCCATAAATAAATATGTAAGTAAATAACCTGCAGCATGAACGATGATTTTGTTCCATAACTGCACCAAAAGGTCACATTTTTATGAAAAGTGTAAACATTCTGCTTTCTTTTGCTGTGAAATGTTTTTATTATCCCCAGCTTAAACTTCTGCCAGATTTTTTAGATCATTTTTGGTTTCCAATCCAGGTCCTCAAGGACCACTGTGCTGCATGTTGTCTCCCAGCCCAACTCACCTGTTTCAGCGGTTGAATCACCCGTTCAGTGGGTCTTCATGTAATACAGAAACCTGTTAATCATGCGTGTTTATTAGAGAAACATGTAAAACATGCAAGACAGGGCCCTCCAGAACCGTGGCAGCACACTACATGACATAAACTACCATAAATTACCATTTTTCCTGCCAGCTAATATAAAATCTTTAGGTTTCTGTTGCGTCCGAGCAGAAAAGTACAGGTAATCAGCCTCTGACACCTTAAATCCAGTCTCTTGTTCTGCTAAAGCCGGAGGAGGGAAGTCGTTATCGCCTCTCGTAATGGCTCATCGCTCCACTAAGTGACCAAAGTCATTTCGAATGATGCTAATTACTTTTTCATTTAGCTTTAGCCAAAGGCCACTCTGAAAACCCAGCAGAGTGAGAAGAAAAACTGTTGTTTTTAGCAGGAAGGCAGACCTGTAAACCTGAGCCGGGGTCTGATGAACGCTGCGGCTCATCTGCTGCTAAATCTGATCTGCAGGAATATAACGCATTTGTAGCATTAGTGACAGATTGGGCGTCTAATGCAGATAATCACTTTGTGGTAACTAGCCTCTGGTGGGATTCATTAGTTCTGTGTAGGTATCATCAACCGGATCTAACAGGATGCTTAGTTCGGTAATGATCAATGCTAATCTGTGTTTGGATTCTGACATGTGCAGTAATTATGGGAAATTTGTTCATCACGTAATGGATGAGTACATTACTTCTTGTCCTTTTTGTGTCCCTCGTTTGTTGACAAGTGGGCGGTGGCCTGGTCACGGCTACCGGCTTCAGCCTTGGAGGAGGAGGCCAATCCGCCTTTTACAGAGAAATAACTGATGCAGCAAAGCAAACAGGATGATAATTCTCAGGCCCTTCAGCTGTCCAGTCTGTCGAATGCATGCTGCAAACATGGTTTTAGTGGAAACATTAGCAGCAACAGAGAGGGTAAGGATGGGGGTATCTGCAATTGACCGAAGCACAGCAGGATGCCCCTGGAGGAGCTGGAGAGTGACACTGAGGAGAGAGATGTCTCGGTTTCTTCCGTGGTTCATCCTTGGACTAGCAGAGGAAATGGATGGATCATTTTAAACCTCTGTAAAATTATCCTGAATGATTTTAACAATTAAGTCACTACAAGCTAAATTCAGAGCACAAAACCTGAGGAGAGTCTGCCACCGACTGACCCAGGCATCGATCAGAAGGAAAAACTGGTAAACTTCATCAATAGAGCTCCGGACGTCACGTGGTTCTCAGAGAGTAGACGCCATGTTGGCAGGCAACAAAGGTAAACAAAATGAACGGGATTGGCTTGGATTTTACTCTGTCGGAGTTTACTTCACACTTTAAAACCGAAGAAATCGTTTTATATAGTCAGAAATTAAATAGACTAAACATCTCCGACCCTTACTGTGTCCCTGGGATACTTTTTAAAAATGCCAGAAGCTGTCGGAGTGGACTTCTTACCGAATTTTAGATGCCCTGACATTTATAATTTATAAAACTGATAAAAAAAAACACAAATAACATAGATTTACATGTAAGTAGTTTAAATTGAGTGCTGTGCTGTTTGAATGTATAAACTGAACGCCAAGAGAAATCACTAGTCTGATTTTATTTCGTGAATAAAATAAATATGTCAGGCAGAAGCGTCTCAGGATCTGTCTGAGATCTGTCTCGGTGAGACAGATAACAGCAATCCAAAGTGCTTTTTATGTGTGATCTGACAATTGATCAACCATTGCTTAAAAATTAAATACAGCTTAGCCGATTAATTGCTGTGATCATAAAACACGTAAACGGCAGCACGCAGAACTCACGAGGCACCGTTTTACGTGACGTTTACTTGTTACTATGAGTAATAAGACAGAAAAAGCCACGCCAAAATAAGTTTAGGAAGCCCACTAAGAATCATAATAAAAGCATTTAAAATAAATACCATACACAGTTGAGGAAACGTTGGTTTAAGTACCTGATATGAAGCGGTCGCTGCATAAGCGAAAACCTTTACTCTCGGGATCCCACAGTTTCATTTTAGCCCGGTCACTAGCACGTTTTATTACAATGATCCAACGTTTGCGGCGCTCCGGATCTTGGGGAATTCTGTAGATGGCTCATTCCTTATCTCGTCAGTGTCTGTTCTGCATCCTGGGGCACAACAGGAATCTACCATGTTTCCCATTTGATTGAGTTTTCTGACAATAACAAATAGTCCAGCTGCTGGCTTCTGCCTGCCAATATGGCGCCGTTTCGATTTGAACTGTTGCATGCCGGGAGAAGTGACCTCAACTCCCGGAGCTCTATTGTCTTACTCCTTTCGTGTTTGGGGATTATCTGGCTGCATTGTTATTTCTGCAGCTGCTCCAGAAACTCTCCATCCTGCGTTCTGAGGCAGCAGAAAGCAGCTGTGAGTTCTTCATCCCGGATGGAGCCAGAAGCTAACAGACGGAGGCTCTGTCCTTTAGGGGATCCACTGGGAGCTTCCAAGCTAAATGTGTTGGCAGAAGATTGTTTTTTCCCACACTGATGGATCCGTTTTTTAACCTCGAGGCCTTGCTGGAGAGCGGGACTCTGCTTATTGTTACTTTGAACCAATGTTAATGTGTCTAGTGATGTCGGCGTTAACAGACTGCTCGAAACTTCAAACTGTAGCAGACGTTTTGATGCTTCTCTGATCAGATGGGACCCTGAAAATCAGTAGTCTGGTATTTGAAATACTTTTTTCACGTTTTGGTAAAACGTTACCCAGAGACCATTTTTGGCATTTAGGCTGCACACTGTATCTCTTTGTTCTTTTTTCAAATGTAAGGATGAACTGATCCATTAACAGCTGGTAAGAATTCCTTGAGTGAGATGTATGCAATCAAATAAAACGTAAGAATCCCATCAGGATGACTTCAGCAGGTGACAAGAGGCTTCTGGAAAGCTCCAAGAATGCAATTAAATAAAATCACAAAACTAAAATGATTCTTTGGGGCTGTGATTTACATCTGCTTCACCTAGAGAAGCAGAAAAAGGTGTTTTTCCTGAAAGAACTTTCATCACCCGCAGGTTTAACCATTAGGTGACACTCATCTAAACAAGTCGTTTCTCCACCCGCTCCTTCACTTCAGCTGCAAGTTGTTCTGACTCCAGAAATTACACCAGATCGATTCAATGTTATTTACCAGCGTATTTTCTGAGGGGTGAAATGGAGGAGGCTTTGTCTAGAGCCACCAGCGTTTCCTCGTCTTGCAGAATGAAATAATTCTCATCAGCAGTGTTTGGTTTAGATACAGGGCTGCTTCTCTATTTCTGATAAAACACGGTGGTGTGACAAGATTTATTGATTAAAAACTATATCAGCACAGAGAATCTACATCACAGAAGAAAAGATGGCTAACAAAGAATTATCTGCTACATTTACTAATAAAACTAGCTTGGTTTGTACCAGAACTAAAGGCTGGGACTTAAACACAAGCTGACAGTCCAGCTTAAGGCAGGGGATGCAACAATTTAAAACAAAACACAAGGTTCAGTAGGTGATCAGAAACCAGGAAGTAAAGCCACAACATTAAAACCAGCAAAAATCTTCATTTCCCCATTGACGGTACTACAGGTCCTATAGGACTGTTTTGATTATGTATTTAGGACTTTTAATTGTTTCTGACTAAATATTTTCCTTTTTGAATTTCTCTTGAGATCTTGGGTTTTTGTAGCCTGGCAAGCCAGACTAAATAAATAAGTAAGTAAAATATAATATTTAGTCTGGCAACGCTCCATTGGCAATTCTTTGTCGTTCAGCGGGTTCTACTGTTGTCTTTGAAATAATCTCCATACTGGACGATGAAGAATGTGACGTACTCACCACAACGTATGTTGGTAAACAAGGCAGGCTGCTGTGGAAAAAGGCAAAAATACATTTTCTGAATAAGGACTTAAATACATCTATCTGCTGCTGATTCTAATAAAGCAAATTAGTCCAATTAGTCCAAAATTGATATAAAAGCCATGTTGCTGTCTAGTTCTACTTTGTCACACCCTTGTGGACCAATCAGAGTGAAGGACCTCAGCTGCCTCAGACAATGTGACAAGGACCACAAAGCTATGGATCCATATAGCAGTCATTCTTAGCCTGGACATTCCCAGTATGTCCTGGAAGGTGAATGATTCTCCTACATTATTCTCTGTTATTTTCTTCTTGTCCAACAAGGACATTAGCAGTAGCTTGGTCTAGCATTGTTATATCACTGTGTTGGATAATTTATTTGATCTGGGACATGGCTTGGTTCATGTCCCCATCTGTCCTGTACAGAAGGCCGGTGTGCTTGTTCTTCACACAATCAGACTAGAGACAACGACACCAATGATTCTCACTTCTTGTTCATTTAGGATAAGATTTGTGATGCAAATATATCTTGACACATTTCTATGTACTGATCCACAACTATATAAGGTCATGTCAGCAGAGGCTCAGGGACTATTTGACCAGCAGTCGGAGAGGCCACATCTGTTTCCTGTACCATTTTCCTGTTTTTCTATTTAAAACAACTTGAAGCTACCGACTCATAGTCTTTTTTTCCCCATCTTATCTACTTATCAAAGTAACAGCTATAAGATTTGAGTGTTTTCTCCGTACATCCTTTCCCTGGGGATAAAAGGACTGGGCCAGACCGGGGGTCCTCCTGGACAGCAACTAGCAACGAGCCCTGTGGATCTAAAACCCGCAAAAACTGTGACCAGCGTTTATATGCTGCTGACACCAATGTGGGTTGGAACATACACGTGTAAGCAGCTGCGACTTTCTTATCTTTCTCAGAAGGAACTGTCTCTCCCTTGCTTTGTCAAGATTACTACATAATTTACATAGAAAGCTGGTCCGATATGGCACTCAACAACAACAAGGCAGATGAGGTTTGAAATTCTACTGCCCCTTTAAACTATGGTAAATGGTAAATGGCCTGAATTTGTGCTGTGCTTTCTTATGGTTCTACAACCCCCCAAGGCACTTCGCAACACAATCAGTTATTCACACACACACACACACACACACACATTCACACACTGCTGATGATAGCTACAGCTGGCCTGGGGTGCATTGAAGGAAGCAAGACTGCCAAGAACTGGCGCCACCCGTCCCTCTGACTACCAGCAGCAGGCAAGGAGGGTTAAGTGTCTTGCCCAAAGACACAACAGCAGCATTCTCTGGCGGTAGCCAGGATCAAACCTACAACCTTGGCAGATTTTAAGTCTAGACTAAAGACAAAGTATTTTACCCTTGCTTTTAACAGTGAGCTGTTAGTTTGGCTTTTACTACTTTTATTTTATCGTCCATTGTAAGGTTTCATTGGCTTTATTGGTACTTTTTTTGTCAGCTTGTCTTTTTTTTTATTGTTGGCTGTATTTTATAGTACTGTTTTATGATTTTTTATCTCTATTATTGTGCGGCTGTTCAGCACTTTGGTCAGCCGTATGGCTGTGTTTTTACAGTGCTATATAAATAAAGGTGGTATGGTATGGTACAACCTTCCAACTACTGGAAAACCCGCTCTACCTTCCGAGCTACTGCTGCACTACAACCGGAATCTAAAAACAAGGATATTAGGATGTTTTAATAAAGTTGTATAATCCACTTTTTAGGGTTAACTTTTAACACAAATTCCAACTTCAGTGTTTTTGGGTCTGGCTAATAAGTAATATAATCTGTTTGGTTGAACATGACAGAAAAAAGAACACAGACAAATAAGTTCCTTAAAGGGAAAGTAGCTTTTTGAAAACTTTGACAGGACTAAAATAACCAGATTGCTGCTTGATAGTCAGAATGATCGATGTGGCACTCCACAAATGTCATGAAGCCAAATGTCATTTCTCTTGATTTTAGGTATTGAGATGCTGAAGTTCAAAACAGGAACAGAGCTTCCTCTCATCGGTCTCAGAAAGGCTCATAAAACCTTTCACCGCTTGTTTTCACATCATGTCATCATTAGACCTCTTACTCACCCATTCATCTTTTTTAACGGCGTTATCCTCAGTAGCATCATGGAGAGCTGGGTTCTATCTCCACCGGCCATTGGAGGTGAGGTGAGAGACACCCTAGACTTGTCTTAAGTCCATCACAGAGACAAACAACCAGTCATACACTCACTCACACCTGGGGACAATTTAGAGACAACAAATAACCTAACATGTATGTTTTTGCCCTGTGGGAAACACCTGGAGAGACCTACACATGCATGGTAAAAACATAGGCTGCAGTTGGGATTTGACCCTGCAACCTTATTGCTGTGAGGCAGCTTTGCTTCCAACTGCACCACCAGGCAGTTCTCATTAGACTTGAAAGAAAAAAAAACAAAAACAAAGTATCACGTTAACTTCTTCCGGCTCTTGGAGAGTACAGACGCTTTTTTTCCTCCTCTCCTCCCTAAATTATCCAAAGGCTCGTTGTCTGTCTTTGGGTGTACGACTGCTTCTGCATTTTTTCTGGAAACTGGAAACTGAAATTACTAAAATGGACCTGGTCAGTTGGTCTCTCAACGCGATTGATAACATTTTTTCAATGATGAGAACGGGAGAAGGGGCTCCCGGGTGCCCCTCTGGGACAGAGCCAGCTGGGCACATCATGGACTCCTGGAAGCAGTGGAACTTGGTCTGCCTGTCTCAGCTGTCTGTAGAGGATTCTGAAGACGTATGGATATTTGTGGTGCTGGTATCAGGTTTCCTGCTCTTTGGCCTAGGAGGCTTCCTGGCTTACCATAAAATTAACGAGCTGTCGAGGAATATTGGAGCTCTCCCCGAGCTCAGGGATAGATTACACCGCTCTGTGATTTCTGTCACGGTTGGCGGGATTGAACACACCTGACTCTCATTCTGTCTGAGTGCAGATGGGCGGAACCGGAGAGCAGCGAGCCATCTGCCACTCATCAGTAGGCTTCTTGAGGAGCAGGGAGATGCACCTCAGCGCTTGATGATTACTCAATCTTGGTAGAGCTACCTGAGTGTCACAAGCCTTTTATCTTTGACTAGATTGTCTTCCGAGCTTCGTCCCGAGTAACCTTACCCTGCTTCTCCCTCTCCTTCAGGTTGAGCCTCCACTTACAGAACCTGCCATAAGTCACAGATCCACGCCTGTCTCCCGCTCCAGCCTCTTCTGACCGACCAGCTCTCCGCCACCTCTGCACCCCCGTCAGGACTCTGAGGATTCACCCTGTCCCGCGTTCCTCCTGCCACTCACCTGCCAACCGGACCCCCCTCTCCCCTCCCCTCCTCTCCTCCCTTACCCCGAACTTTGAGCCCCAGGATTTGGACTAAAAGAACTGAGCTAAAGCTCCTAATCATCACCTACCTTTCACAGTGCTCCTTTAGTTGGGACTAATAAATTATTGTTTGTTTTTTCTCACCCATCCACCTGACCCTGAGTTGATTCTGTATGTCTTGGGTCAGACGATTAACTCCAAACATGACAATTTCACAGACTCATATAATTGTCGAGATGAGTCGTAAGCTTGGAACTTTGGCTGAGATTCATGCGTTGGCACAAAAGATGGATGTCAACAAGGAGAGAGTGGACGAATCAGCGTGGATTGGGACATGTTGAGGGTCTGACCTCATGAGGAAATTACTATGCAGTGATTTTCTCCAAAATGACTGTGCTTAAATTGCTCTGAAAAGCAAATAATCACATCAGCGCCAAGAAACTTCATTTCCCATGATGCTTTGCACACGGAAGCATTGTGATGACGTCACCGCCTAATACCAGAAACACGATCTGCGGGAGGCGGGAGCTTGGACAGCTTTCCCGCGACTTCAAAGACTATAAATCATGAATGAGACAAAGAAACCTCGTTCTTTTGCCCAGGATACCTGGCGGTAAGGACACGCTTGTCGAACGCTCCGACAACTTGAGCACGCGGAAGCTCTAAATGCCCAAGTTGAGCCCACGGAACTGCTGGAAACTACACTCCAACTCCATCAGGACCTGACTGGGAACGAGCGGAGCTCCATCCAGCTCTCAGAGACGCTGTAAGTTGTCAAACTCAGCACAAAAGAAACTTCGTTCTCTTTATGTCCAGCCCGTGGAGAAACACTCGTGGAAGTAAACAACGGAGAAAGCATCAAACCGACGGATGACGCTGAAAACTGCGGAGAAACACGGAGAACCGTCAAATCAAAAGAGGGAGGGACGCCTCGCTCTTCTGGTGATCAGAAAACTCATTTTTCTCTCTCCTTTTCTGCTCCCGTTTCCTCTATAGTCCAGAATCAGCAATAAAACCGCGCTATTGCTTAAAAAGTAGCTTCGTGTCTTCCTCTTTCGCTCCCAAAACACGTCCGCCGGGTCATTTTGAATAAATAAACTGCTTATTGATCATTGTTTGGTATCTTTAAATGTTTTCAGCCATGGCCAGGCTGATAAACTAAAAGATATTAACTTGTGATTAATCTTTTGTGTTGTTTCATGATCCTTTGAAATGTTTTGAGTGATTTAAGGTTAAGTTACTACTGATTCTAAGTGCTTTGGAAGTTAAAGTGCATGTTGCCACCCACACTTTAGCCAGACAAAGGGGTCAGCCATCTTGCATACAGACTCCATTTTAGAAACACACACACATACATACACACAAAACACCTTGAACATTATTTTGAATATACATCCTTTTATTATATCACATGGTTATTATTCATCTATGCCACTGTTTATTCATTTGACAAATTGTTAATTAAACGTTATAAAATTCAGATTTTCGTCCCCAGTAGCTTTGTTGTGTCGAAGAGAAGTCTCTGCTCCAAGGATTCTACGAACTTCAAGAAAGACTGATAAGAGTTTTGGATTCAATTTTTCCCCGGTTAAAGGGGAATGGTGCCCCGTATATCTAAGAATATCTTAATTAATTAATAAATCAGTAAATATTCCCATATTTACAGAATTTATTGAAGAATCCAAAAGTAAGTTAAAGCTTACGAATTGTTCGCTCCTAATAACCCCAACATTAATTGGTGCAGCCCGTGTGAGGCTTGGATACACAGAGATTTCTATCCGGCACAAACAAACAAATAAATCCAAAGAGCTTGAATTAAAAATAATCAGTTGTTCAGCCTTGAACCAGCAACAGAGTGGTGCTGATTTCGCTGAGCAGGAAGCTGCATCGAACTCTCACCAGTAACTCAGTGCTTCTTTAAAGGTGCAACGTGTAAATTAATTCTGGCTAACCTTTTAGGTTAAAATTCAGTTTTTCCTTAAAGGTGCAACGTGTAATTAATTCTGGCTAACCTTTTAGGTTAAAATTCAGTTTTTCCTCAAAGGTGCAACGTGTAATTAATTCTGGCTAACCTTTTAGGTTAAAATTCAGTTACTCATTAAAGGTGCAGCGTGTAAGTAATTCTGACTAACCCTTTTAGGCTAAAATTAACTGCTAATTTAGCGACTTTAACTCACAGTGGCTATTATAACTAACTGAAACCTTCACTCAAAGACTGATAACACCCTGTTTGCTAATATTCTGAAGGAATAATAGCACATTTAACACTGCAAGTGTTGTAAGACGTTGCTACGGCAACGCACCAGCTTTTGCTAAAATACTGAAATGAATAGTATTTTAAGCGTCAGTCACGGCATTCCGTGCAATTTAAAACGCTAAAACCTGTGCGCACAAAGGTTAATTTAGTGTTTTTCTGCTACAAAGCTAGCAGTTGCTGCCCAAAAGGTGCAGCTTGAGCTATCTGCAGAAGCTCTACTAGGCTATTTTTGGTTCGGTTGTTAAAATGGAGGGACAGAGTTGTCAACTGACCAACTCCCAGCAACCAGGTGGCGCTGCGGCCCACGACTATGGACCTGGCCTACTTTCTGGACAAATATTGTCCAAACTGGTCGCGGTTGCTCGAGAACCCGACTACCCTTCTAGGGATTTCACTGAAGAACAGCGTAGCGTCGAGCTAGAAGCTGTAATTGATCAAATAGAAAACCCGGATGGTACAAAACCAATCCAGGTTCACTTAGCTAAGTTAGCCTTGATCCTCTATCAGAGAGAACTCCAACATGATCGAGAGATCATGAAGCTCCAGAGCATGCTAGCTGAAAGGCAGCAAAATGGAAGGCAGAAGGATGACGAGGAGGAAGACAGCACCGATTCTGGGGAAGATGGGGAGAAGACCCCGCCCCCTCTGCTGATGACAACAGACAGTGGGAAGGGGGGAAACACCATGACTCTCTGGACGGGCGCACGCCGCAGGGGAGAGATGAAGCTTATCTGTCCCAACCTGCGGCCCCGTTCCCTACACACACTATAGGGCATTCAGGACCACCTAGGGGCCGAGGGCAGTTCGCCCTCGAACCCCAGGTTGGACCACCACCCTCATCTTCACAGCCTTCTGAATCAGTGAGAAGTCGACCAGCTGAGCGGCACCTCTATTTAGAACGCTCCCCCAGTCCACGAAGGGTGCAAGGTGCCGATTGGGGTTATGCACCCCAAGCTGCACCTCCACCATCTACCCATCCTAGCTACTCCGGTACTCGGCATGCCGATAACCAGCTGCGGGACAAAGAATCATATGCCAGTCCGTACCCGGACAAAGTGTATTACGCAGAAGCCCCAGTTGAAAGACGCAGGCTGCACTACGCAGACGTGCCCCGGGAGGAGGACCTCCCAAGACACCCACGTGACGTGCCAGCAGCCCGCCACAACATGCCGGACCCCGATTTGGGCCCCAGGAGTCAACATTGGGAGCCCAGAGCACACCAGCGAAATCCAGCGCCCTCTGAGACAGACCGTGGGTCAGAGTCAGAGGATGACGTGCCGTACCGCGAGTCAGGGCTCCGTGTAAGTCAAATTGAATCGCTAGCTAAAGACATAGAACGCTTTGATCCTAACACCAATGAATCCAACGTCGACGATTATCTCAGGGAGATAGAACGTTGTCTGCTTGATCTTCCAGCACCCTCTTCAAGGGAAAAGCTCAAGCTAATTTGGAAAACCACATCTAGAACGGTGCACGGTTTCATGGAAACTCTACCATCTGACATTCGAGATCGGTACTCCTCGCTCTGCCGAGCGTTGAGAGATGAATACGCCACGTATGCAGACTCTGCGTCAGCTACAATGGGGGCCTTCTCCATCAAACACTGGAGAAACGAACCCCCCAGAGAGTATTATCGCCGACTCAAAAGTGCTTATTTCCAAGGTCGAAACGGCCCTGGGCTCGAGGAAGACCCTGCCTTCAGATCCCTGTTCATTCACAACCTGCACGAGTGTGTTCGATCCGAAGTCTCAATGTATTGTCGGATGAAAAAACTGACAACTCAGGAGATTAGGAGATACGCTCAACAGGCTTGGGAAGCCGGCGGAAAGCCCCAAAAGCCTGACGCACATCACCGCGTCATGCACCTAGCTCCCGACGCCGAGCCGCGTTTGGAGCTCGAAGGCACAGAAGCTCCACCCACTAAGCCAAAATCTGCTAAACCTAGACCTGCTAAACCGCGAAAGCAGTCCCAATCTCCTCAACAGGGGAAGGGGGGTGCTGATTGGCCGCCTAGGTCTGGACAATCAGACAGGAATTGGCCCAACCAAAACCAACGGCAGGCAGGTCGGAACAGTGGAAGGTTTAAGGAGCGTCGCCTAAAGTAGGTCCTGAACACAAGTCCGCAGGTGAGTACTTGACCAAAACCGACCTCCAGGAGATGTTTCAGCAGTTCCCAGCTAAACAGAAGGAACAGCTGAGATCTGCAGATGAGACCCCTGCACCAAAGTCTTCTTCTAAGAAGCCAGACCCGGAGCCAACGTCCGCATGACTAGGCGTGGCTCAAACCCCCAGCGTGGCCAGGACCTACCTAATCAGCTGGGGGAACAGTACTGGTAGATCACAGGAATCTCCTGAAATCTACCCCCCAGAGAAACCTGATACTAAATTTCTGAAGTTCCTTGGTGACTTAACAAGCCATGATCATGCTCGCCGTTTGTACTGTAGCACCAACGTAGGTGGATGCATACAGGTTGATGCTTTGCTGGATACCGGCTCAGAAATCACCCTGATGTGCTCCACACTGTTCCATCGCGTGTCTGACACCATGCGGTCGCTCGGGAAACCAGTCCAGGTAGAACCCTGTGACCTGAAAATCACCAGCTACACCCAGACCCGGGAGTGTATCACTCACCGGGCGTGGCTGGACATCACCTTCCAAGACATGACTCTGGTTCACCCGTTTTATGTCTGCCAGCTAGACACTGAACCACTTCTCGTTGGTCAGGACCTGCTTGAACGTCTAGCTCCCCTCATCGACTGCCAGAAGGGTCAACTGTGGGCCCAGGTGGACACACCTAAGCCCTGGAACCCAGATAGCAGCCGACCATCCTCCATTCTTGAAGTCAGCATAAGTGAGCCGCAAAACCCTTGTTCCAAGGTCATGCCCCTCCCTCCAGCTCCCACAGACGATGTCCGCCTGCAAAGGCATGAAACCGCTCCTGGAACTCCGTTCCGCACACATTCATCTTTTCTCTGCTCGCTGAAGAACGTCAGCCTGCAGCCATATGCACCACACATAGTTGGTGGTCTTACCATCAACTGCACCCACATCTCAGATGCTCGCCTTGCTCTTTGGTCTGAAAAGTCAGCCATCAGCCAGCAGACGTTTGAACACCTGCGTCAGAAGGACCCCCTTCTGGTCAGTGTGACACGTAGCCATCGGCTCTTGTCACCTACTTGGCCGCAGAGGCTCCTGAAAGCGCCAGAGGTCTGCTCTCTGACTATCCAACTTGGAGCAAGACAGCTCACACATACATTCAGCATCATACCACAGCTTGATCCACCTGCACTCATTGGAGCAGATCTGCTGGTTCGACTCGGTGCCCAGCTGGACACTTGCAATCAAGTCCTTTGGGACCGGGCCACACCTTCCTCTGAGCCTCGCTCAGAAGGCCCTGAACACTTGCTGTCCGGACAGACCATTCCACAGGCCTGCCGTGCAGTGGTTTAGGCCAGCACGGTTCTGCCCCCACTGGTCAAAGGAGTGCCTGTTCGTCTGACTCTGATGAAGCATCAGAAGCTGCCAGGCACCCAAGCCTTCTTCCAGCCATCACCACACTTCTTGGAGCTTAACTTAGCCGTCTGTGGCACGCCACTCTTGGAGCTGAACAATCGTTCTGCCTACTTGTTGGTCGAAAATCCGACCCGGAGTCCTATCCACATGCCGGCAGGAAAGCCCTTGGGCATGCTGATAGATAGCTCATTCCATGACTTCGAACTTTCAGTTCCCGTGATTGGACAACTTCCGTTGTTCTTGAACGACAGACAGGTTGGTGCAGACACATTCAGTACCTTCCCCTCACAAATGATTACCATCAAGCGGCATGAAGCCCTTCCTGAGGAACCCATTTGCAGTGCAACCTTAGATACTGACTGCGGTCAGTGTCTAACGGTTTTTGCAATAAATACTCAACCCTCTGAGTCACCGGTTGAAAGCCCGGAACACCAGAGACCCTCCTCCTCTGAACCTTATGACGGCTTTGAAGCCGAAGTCAGCCAGCAGCTTGACAAAGCGGATGCGCTGGAGTCAGAGGAGCAGAGAGCAGCGCTTAGAAGCCTGTTCTATGAGTTTCAGTCCATCTTATCCAGGGACTCCCTGGACTGTGGACTCACAAACCTGCACACGGTTTGCATTCCGACGAACCCGAATGCCCCTCCTACTTTTGTACGTCAGTACAAGATTCCCCTCGCTGCTTATGAGTCGTTCCAGGAGATCCTCGATCAGCTGAAGGAGAAAAACATCATCAGAGAGTGTAACTCCACTTACAACTCTCCCATCTGGCCGGTTCTGAAACCGACTGGGAAATGGCGTCTCACCATAGACTATCGTGTACTGAACAAACAAGTACCTCTCTCCAGGTGGCCTATGATCCATTTAGATCAGGAGCTAGCCAGAGTCAGAGATGCTTGTTTCTTCTCTACGGTTGACGTAGCCAACGGCTTCTGGACCATGAAGGTTGAGCCGGCGGACCAGTATAAACTGGCTTTCTCCTTTGGAAATCGCCAATACACTTGGAACCGCTGCCCCTTTGGCTACTCTAACTCACCTGCCGAGTTCAACATCTTCCTCCACAAAGCCATGTCAGATGCTGCTTCCAGAGGGAACCTCATATATGTCAATGACATCTTGATGAGGAGTCGAACCTTCGAGGAGCACCTGGCCGAACTCCGTCACGTGCTGCAACAGCTCGCTGACGCCGGAGCTAAATTGGCGATTCTCAAGGGACAGTGGTGTCGAACCAAAGTGGAGTACGTTGGACTGCTGGTTGGCCCTAATGGAGTCGAGCCCCAAGCGGGACGCATTAGAGCCATTCAGGACATCAAAGCCCCAGCTAATCTGACTGAACTCAGGAGCTTCCTCGGAGTCTGCAACTACTCCAGGCAGTTCATTGAGGAGTATGCTGAAACAGCGAGGCCCCTCACTGAGCTGCTTCGGAACAACACACCTTTCATGTGGGACAGACCCCAGGAACTCTCCTTCCAGTTCCTAAAACAGAAGTTGGCGTCCGCACCCTGTCTGGCTTACCCAGACAAGGATAAAGAGTTCTACATAGAGGCGACTTTCTCCTCTCACTGCCTGAGCGCTGCTTTGAAGCAGAAACACGACCAGGACATAAGAGTTGTGGCATACGCCAGCAAGCCTCTGAGCAAGGTGGAACTCCAGTTCTCAGACTGTGAGAGAGCCCTCCTCTCTACAGTCTGGGCTGTCGAACACTTTTGTAGTTACATCGGTGGACAGAAATTGATCATTGAAACGTGTTATCAGCCTGTCACCTTCCTAAACAGCCAGCGTCTGCGCGAAGGAAGAGTGTCAAACAGCCGCATTGCGACGTGGATGATGGTGCTCCAAGGATACAACATTGAGGTCAAGTATGGTCAGAACACCAAGCTAGCGCTAGGACAAGGGCTAGCAGGCTGCCAGCACTGTGACTCTGACTCCGTCATGGGCCCCCTGGACACACCTGCCGCAGTCTACCCAACCGCATCCTATCATCGCTACTTTGATGAGAATGTTTGCCAAGGGCTTCCGAAAGTTTACACTGACGGATGCGCCTACCTTCACGAAGGCCAGCTCCGTGCTGGGGTTGGAGTCGTTTGGGTGGACTGTGACACTAAGCAACCAAATCACTACCGGTTGGGCCAAAAGTCTAGTCAGTACGCCGAAATTGCTGCAGTGTTGATAACCCTCCAGCAGGCGGCAGCCTTGGACATCACTCAAATCGTCCTTTGCTCAGATTCAAACTACGCTAGACACAGCTTCATTTCTCACTTCCCCATGAAAAACGCCAGGAACAGAGACGTGAAACACTCGGAGTTATTCCTAGCGTGTGATCTGCTCACCACCGAGAAAGGCATAATGGTCTACTGGAAAAAGGTCAAAGGTCACTCCAGGACCCTAGGTCCACAGAAAGATGGTAATGACGAAGCTGACCGCCTTGCTAAGCTCGGTGCTGACCAGGGAACCTGCTGGGAATTCAAAGACGAGTGGCTTCCACCCAAGGCCGTTCACAAGGTCTGCGCGATTACTCGTCGCCATGCTAAACAGGCGGACGAACCTCGGACCGTTGAGGTACCCGTGTGTCTAGGCAGACAACCACATGACGCGGACCTAGTCACCATGCAGGAACAAGATCCTGACCTGAAGCTCATCCGCGAGCTTCTCCAAAAGGGCCCGATGCCTGAACAACCATCACCACCTATTGGCGCAAGCCGAGATTTGGTAAACCTGCATCGTCAACTCACGCACCTGAAACTACAAAACGATTTGTTAGTTTACATGCGTGACGATCACAGCCCGCCGCGCTGGGTTGTTCCACTCGACCACAGAGGAGTGATGCTTGCCTACGCCCATGACACTCCGGTTGGAGGTCACTGCGGAGCAAAAGCTACCCTCGCGTCACTGACAGAAGTAGCATATTGGCCGTCGATGTCCAAGGACGTACACAGCTATGTCCAAGGCTGCCTCATCTGTGCCCAGTTTCAACCCTCCCAGCCGCCTGCTAGAGCACCACTGCAACGCAGGGGAATAACCTTCCCTTGGTCCCACCTGCAGATCGACTGGGTTGGACCGGTTCCCAAATCGGCAAGAGGAAACAAATATATGCTAACTGTAACTTGCAGTTTCACAAAGTGGGTTGAGTGCCTTCCAGCGCCAAACGATACAGCCGTCACAACCGCTGTACTGCTGATTAACCACGTTTTCAGTCGATGGGGACTTCCACTCTGCATTGACTCTGACCGAGGAACTCATTTCACATCCAGTGTAATGACGTCCCTGTTTGAACTTCTGGGAGTGGAAGTGAGATTCCACCTCTCCTATCACCCACAGTCATCCGGACAGGTCGAACGGATGAACCGCACGGTCGTCTCCATGCTCAAAAACTACATCTGCTCCACTGGGAAGGACTGGGACGTCAAGCTCCCTCTGGTCCTGATGGCCATACGGTCCACTCCACAGCGATCCACGGGGGTTACGCCCTTTGAGATGATGACCGGCAGACTGATGACTCTACCACTGCACCTCCTGTATCACCCAGAGGATGTCAGTGTTGCCACTGCCTATACCGCTCATCAGTATGTGGCAGACTTGAAAACACACCTCAGAGCTACGTTCGCGCACGCTCAGAAGAAACTGGAGACCAACGTAGAAGGCGCTAAAGCCTACTACGACCAAAAGACAACCAGCCGCGAATACGAGGTGGGTGACAAAGTATTCTACTTTCGGTTCGCCCAACCGGCACGCAAAGCTAAGAAGTTCCTGCCCTGCTGGTCAGGACCATTTGAGATCGTGGCAAAACTCTCTCCAGTTGCATACAGGTTACGCATCACCAAAGCGAGACAGGAGCCTGTCTACAAATGGGTGCATGCAAACCAAATCAAACCCTACGTCAAACCATCCCCGCGGGTACAGAGAACAGACTCCCCGCAGGAGGTCGACGTAGTCTCTACATAGTTCTATGCATGGAAATGGAAAGGGGGGGAAAGTGCACGTTTAACCCACTAACATGTACTAACCGACAAAGAACCAGGCCCCCCCCCCCCCCCCCCCCCCCCCCGCCGTCACTTTCACTAACCAAGAGAAACTCCTTCCTAGACCGCTAACAGGATGTACCTACTAAAACCTTACAGGGTACTCTGGTACCTACACTAGGCTCTGATTAATGAATCTCTACGTGCAATCAAGACTTTGTCTGAAACCATACCTCAGGATATTGTGTACACACGAGTGGTGAGAGATTTGATGTAGGACCTGCTCAGGGAAGTAAGTTCCACGCTGGACAGCTTGGTTGAAAGTCGTATTTCCCCGTACTTGGTACCACTGGACCTGCTCAAAGTTAGCTTGACAGCTGCTACCCCTCTACTGTGCACCTTTCACAAATCCACCTAGCGTACAGCCTAGGTAGTGCAATTCCCACTCACGTTGATGCAGAAAAATTAGAACTCGGTTTCCTGTTACATGTTCCCATAATTGTGACACCTCACATCTATAGGTTTAAGTCGATGCTGAACTTTGGTATTTGAAAGGACGGTAGGCATTTCCACTTTGAACTAGAAACCTGGCACTCCATCACCTCAACCTCGAACAGCATGATTCGGAGATTGAGATCATGGACGCTTTCCAGGGTTATAACTTTGCCTTCGATTTAGAAATTGACCAACAATTACTGATTGAAGGAACCAAATTTGTTAAGTTCACACAAACCCCGCGTGAACTTACTTTGACGCCCAAGACACTACATTGACACAGATTATACCACCTTAATCTGCACATTGGTCGCCCTGGGGATGGGATGGCTCATCACGGCCGTGATTGCTTATTCCGCCTACAGGCGTGTTAAGAAACTCCAAGATAAGATGCACTTGCTCACCTACGGTGTGCCTCGTAACTGCGTTCGGGGAGACTCCAAGCGCGAATGTACCACACCTGTCTAAAGGGGGTGAGCAACATTTTCTTTGTTATTCTGTAACCATAACAGTAGTTCTCATTTTAGTCTACCTCACATATTTATCTGAGTGTTGCAGTATGTCACATTCTTTATAAGCTACACACTGAATGTATGACCTAAGAATGTATTGTATGAGACCTCAAGGTTGCTATGAATTTTCTTGGATGTTATGTTTTTTTTTTTGGGGTTTTCTGTATTTTTGTTTCGTACTTGGTCACATATTAACTAGTGGTTATGTGCCGGCCCAGCTCAGTCTGTCAATGACTCTGTCTGACGCACCAGCACATTGTAGTACCTCTTAGTTTTATGGTCCTTGTTTTAGCCCAAAGACTGTCCTGATCCACCCTTTGGACCAAAAAGGGGGGAATCTTGGGACCACATAGGTCAATGCGCCTTTGCGAACTATGGACCTCGTACATCACCGCGTGCTCCATAAACTGAACTGTATGGCCGGCGGTGAGATGCCTTTGTGTCCCCTTGTGGAGTTAACCGCCCACCGACCTTCCTCCTTCTACACTACTACCTCTCGCATGGACGACATCTTCATTGCTTACCACCTGCGTGAGTGGCTTCTTCTCGTTATGCGCGTTGGGGACTATCCCGTTTCCTATCCTCTTTGTGCCTGACCAGGATCAAATACCAAAGGCGCCAGGATCCAAGACAAAGACCAAAGACAAAGGCGTCCAAGGAGACCAACATCCTAAGGGACAAACCCACCTGTGCTTCCGACAATCAAGTCGACCTACGTTCATGAGGAACAAACCCATCTGTGCTTCCGACGATCGAGCTTTGGGCGCGATCCCCGAAACCAAAAGGGGGAATGTTGAGGGTCTGACCTCATGAGGAAATTACTATGCAGTGATTTTCTCCAAAATGACTGTGCTTAAATTGCTCTGAAAAGCAAATAATCACATCAGCGCCAAGAAACTTCATTTCCCATGATGCTTTGCACACGGAAGCATTGTGATGACGTCACCGCCTAATACCAGAAACACGATCTGCGGGAGGCGGGAGCTTGGACAGCTTTCCCGCAACTTCAAAGACTATAAATCATGAATGAGACAAAGAAACCTCGTTCTTTTGCCCAGGATACCTGGCGGTAAGGACACGCTTGTCGAACGCTCCGACAACTTGAGCACGCGGAAGCTCTAAATGCCCAAGTTGAGCCCACGGAACTGCTGGAAACTACACTCCAACTCCATCAGGACCTGACTGGGAACGAGCGGAGCTCCATCCAGCTCTCAGAGACGCTGTAAGTTGTCAAACTCAGCACAAAAGAAACTTTGTTCTCTTTGTGTCCAGCCCGTGGAGAAACACTCGTGGAGGTAAACAACGGAGAAAGCATCAAACCGACGCATGACGCTGAAAACTGCGGAGAAACACGGAGAACCGTCAAATCAAAAGAGGGAGGGACGCCTCGCTCTTCTGGTGATCAGAAAACTCATTTTTCTCTCTCCTTTTCTCCTCCCGTTTCCTCTATAGTCCAGAATCAGCAATAAAACCGCGCTATTGCTTAAAAAGTAGCTTCGTGTCTTCCTCTTTCGCTCCCAAAACACGTCCGCCGGGTCATTTTGAATAAATAAACTGCTTATTGATCATTGTTTGGTATCTTTAAATGTTTTCGGCCATGGCCAGGCTGATAAACTAAAAGATATTAAATTGTGATTAATCTTTTGTGTTGTTTCATGATCCTTTGAAATGTTTTGAGTGATTTAAGGCTAAGTTACTACTGATTCTAAGTGCTTTGGAAGTTAAAGTGCATGTTGCCACCCACACTTTAGCCAGACAAAGGGGTCAGCCATCTTGCATACAGACTCCATTTTAGAAACACACACACATACATACACACAAAACACCTTGAACATTATTTTGAATATACATCCTTTTATTATATCACATGGTTATTATTCATCTATGCCACTGTTTATTCATTTGAAAAATTGTTAATTAAACGTTATAAAATTCAGATTTTCGTCTCCAGTAGCTTTGTTGTGTCGAAGAGAAGTCTCTGCTCCAAGGATTCTACGAACTTCAAGAAAGACTGATAAGAGTTTTGGATTCAATTTTTCCCCGGTTAAAGGGGAATGGTGCCCCGTATATCTAAGAATATCTTAATTAATTAATAAATCAGTAAATATTCCCATATTTACAGAATTTATTGAAGAATCCAAAAGTAAGTTAAAGCTTACGAATTGTTCGCTCCTAATAACCCCAACAGACAGATTCAATTACGCCATTATTGGGATTTTGAGAGGTTGAGGACCAACTGAACTTTAAGACAGAAACTGTCTTAAAGTTCAGTTGGACAGGACTGCGAGCTGTGAAGGCCGCCGAATCGTTCCAGGAGTCACTGTGCTCTGTAAACCCCAACGACCTCCCTCCCCTGACCAGACTGAGGTGACGTGCGCTGCTTATCGTGGCTGCAGGGACTGACGTGTGGAGAGTCCCAAAACCCTACCACCCCACCTAGTGGACACTTATGTTGTGTGATGTCTGAAGTCTGTTGCATTTCTGTCTGAGGTTTTTTTGCATAGCAAAGCTGCCCTCCCTGTGGAGGGTAACTCTGAAGTGCCTTTTTTCCTCCAACTGACTTAATCCTCATATAAACCCCTCTGATCTTTATTAAGGTAGCACAACTCAGGGTTGCGAATGACCACAGTCACCAATTCTTGCCATGTGTCTTTGCCTATGTATGTCTGATCTCTGAATTGTGTGTACTGAAAGTCTAATTTCCCTCTGGGATCAATAAAGTATCTTTGAATTGAATTGAATTAATGATGAGTAAATCCAAAAAACTGTACGTTTCAGTAGACCCCTGTGACTCTTAACGTATTTATGTTGCTTTTGCCCTCTGTCCTCTTCTCTTACTGCTGGCCTCTGTTTATATTTCTGCACGGAGACAATGGCAAACCTGCATTTATTGTTTAATCAAAGGAGCATCTCTGGTTTGGATAATAATTTTGCAGAACCAGATGCTCAGCAAGACACAAACGTCTGTAGTTTCTAGCAGCTAAAAATATGTGTCCAGCTAAATTCTTGCTCATCCAGCAGAGTCAAATTAATGAAATGTACTTTATGAATCGGAATAATAAAAGAGGTGGTGGTGCTGCACTGCATGTATGTCACAATTTGAAAAGTAAAGTCATTCATAACATGTCAACAGCCATCCAAGATGTAATGGAAATGATCACTATTGAAATAATCTCTGAAAAGACAAAAAACATAATAAGTTGTATCTATAGAGCACCTGGATCTTGTGTAGAATCATGCACAAATACAATTACTGAGATGTTGGGTAGAATCTGTACCAAGGATGTATTTCTCTGTGGGGACTTTAATGTTGATCTGGAAAATGTAAACAATTCAAAGACCGCAAACAACTTCATAAATTCAACGTATCTAGTGGGTCTGTTTCCACTGATAACCAAACCAACAAGAATTTATGCTTCATAGCTCAACAATTATAGATAATATATTTACTAATGCTTCAGAGGGGATAGAGAGAAGTGGAATAGTGATGACTGATATGAGTGATCATCTGCCAGTCTATAAAAATGTTCACAGTCTATAAAAATCACCAGATCAAAAATCAACAGAAAATGGAAAAACTTATAAGGGACAAAAACGCTATAGATGCACTAAAAAGAGATCTGGAACAACAAAACTGGGATGCAGTATATGCTGATGATGTCAACTTGGCTTACAATTCTTTTATAGGAATATTATGTAGTCAATATGACAAAAACTGTAAAACAAAAACTCAAACAAAAAGAGGGAGGATGAGCAACCCATGGATGACAAATGGGCTGCTGAATGCCTGTAAAAAAACCATAATATAGAGGTTTTTTTAAACTAAGAACAAGTGAAGCAGAAAGGAAATACAAAAAATATAAGAATAAATTAGTTTCTATAATCAAAAGACAAAAAAAGGATTATTATAGCAATTTATTAGAAGAAAACAAAAATAATATTAGAGCAACTTGGGGAATAATAAATAATGTCATAAAAAGAAATAAAATAGCTTCAACTGTTCCAAATTATTTTGAAAACGGACAGTCTGAAATTAGTGAAAGCAGTAAAATAGTAAATGAATTTAACAATTTTTTTTACTAATGTGGGACCTGACTTGGCAAAAAACATTCCATAAAGAACTAATTATAGTATAGGCGAGAATATCAAAAGCAATAAAAACAGTACATTTTTAAGTCCAGTAACTAGTGATGAAATAAGAAATATTATCAATAAATGCATCAATAAAAGATGCACTGACTGTGATGGTTTAGACATAATGTTAATAAAAATTATAATAGAAAGTTTTTTTTATTATTATTATCTTCATTTCATTCAAAAAAAAACACAACAGACACAACTTCACACCATTCACAGATATGCTCATTTCCTTCATTCTTGTTCTAAATTTAGGTTTTTTGAAGATTTCAAATCCCTTCAACGAATAAATGCTATCTCTCTTTTCAAATATATGCTGAATATTCTTTGGCAATGTACCTTTATTTGCTTAATACATTATATGCAATATTCTCCAGTTGACCAAATCATGAAATTTAATTACTTTATATTTTATAAATATGGGTTAGATGGAGCTGTACTATGAGTGTTGTCTATAATTCTCATTGCTCTTTTCTGCAAAACAAACAAAGGTTGTGTATACGTTCTATATGCAGTTCCCCAGATTTCTACACAATAATTTAAGTATGGCAGAATCAGTGCATTGTATAGTAATAACAATCCTTCACTATTTAGTAAAAACTTTACGCTATATAATACTGCAATGGCTTTGGCCATTTTACCTTTTATATAGCCTATATGTGATTTCCAGCTTAGAGCTTCATCAATCATTACTCCCAAAAATTTGATTTCTTTTACCCTTTGAATTTCCATGTTATCTATTTCTAATATTACGTCTATATTTTCTTTATCATTAAATAGAATGAAATTAGTTTTTTCTCCTCCTTGAACCGTCACCTTATCGTGGTGGAGGAGTTTGAGTGCCCTAATGATCCTAGGAGCTATGTTGTCTGGGGCACTTAGTGCCCCTGGTAGGGTCTCCCATGACAAATTGGTCTTAGGTGAAGGGTGAGACAAAGAACGGTTCGAAGGATCTTTCATGGCGGTTAAAACGAAGAGTCGGAGTACCCGGCCCGGAGGGTTACCGGGGTCCCACCCTGGAGCCAGGCCTGGGCTTGGGGCCCGTGAGCGAGCGCCTGGTGGCCGGGCTTTCGCCCATGGGGCCCGGCCGGGCCCAGCCCGAACCGGATACATGGGCTCGTCCAACTGTGGACCCACCACCCGCAGGAGGAACATGAAGGGTCCGGTGCAATGCGAATCGGGTGGCAGACCAAGGCGGGAGCCTTGGCGGTCCAATCCCCGGACAAGAAAACTAGTTTTTGGGACATGGAACTTCACCTCGCTGGCGGGGAAGGAGCCGGAGCTTGTGGCAGAGGTTGAGCGGTACCGGCTAGATATAGTCGGACTCACCTCGACACATTGCATTGGCTCTGGAACCCGAGACCTGGAGAGGGGTTGGACACTCTACTTTGCTGGAGTTGCTCCGGGTGAGAGGCGGAGGGCTGGGGTTGGCTTTTTGTTAGCCCCGAGACTCTCTGCCTGTGTGTTGGGGTTTACCCCGGGGGACAAGAGGGTAGCTTCCTTGTGCCTTCGGGTCGGGGAATGGGTCCTGACTGTTGTTTGTGCTTATGGGCCAAATATCAGTTCAGAGTACCCACCCTTTTTGGAGTCCCTGGGACGAGTGCTAGATAGTGCTCCATCAGGGGACTCCATTGTCCTGCTGGGGGACTTCAATGCTCACGTGGGCAATGACAGCTTGACCTGGAGGGGTGTGATTGGGAGGAACGGCCCACCTAATCTGAACTCGAGCGGTGTTTTGTTATTGGACTTCTGTGCAAGCCGCAGTTTGGCCATAACGAACACCATGTTCGAACATAAGGATGCCCACCAGTACACTTGGTACCAGGGCAGCCTAGGTCACAGGTCGATGATAGATTTTGTAGTCGTATCATCTGACCTGCGGCCGTATGTTTTGGACACCCGAGTGAAGAGAGGGGCGGAGCTGTCAACTGATCACCACCTGGTGGTGAGTTGGATCAGATGGCAAGGGAACATGCCGCGTAGACCTGGCAGACCCAAACGCATAGTGAGGGTCTGCTGGGAACGCCTGGCAGAAGAACCTGTCAAGACGGTCTTCAACTCCCACCTCCGGCAGAGCTTTGACCACGTCCCGAGAGCAGTGGGGGACATTGAGTCCGAGTGGGCCTTGTTCCACTCTGCGATTGTCGAGGCGGCTGTTGCTAGCTGTGGTCGTAAGGTGGCCGGTGCCAGTCGTGGTGGCAACCCCCGTACCCGCTGGTGGACACCAGAGGTTCGGGGAGCCGTCAGGCTGAAGAAGGAGGCCTACAGGGCGTGGCTGGTCTGTGGGTCTCCGGAGGCAGCAGACAGGTACCGCATAGCCAAGCGGGGTGCAGCAGTGGCAGTTGCCGAGGCAAAATCTCGGGCGTGGGAGGAGTTTGGTGAGGCCATGGAGAAAGACTATCGATCGGCTCCAAAGAGGTTCTGGCAAACTGTCCGGCGCCTCAGGAGAGGAAGGCAGCAACTCGCTAACACTGTTTACAGTGGGGATGGGGAGCTGCTGATGTCAACTGAGGCTATAGTCGGACGGTGGAAGGAATACTTTGAGGAGCTCCTCAATCCCACCAATGTGCATTCCGATGAGGAACCAGAGCTGGGAGGCCTGGGGATGGACTGTCCGATCTCGGGGGCAGAAGTTGCTGAGGTAGTCAAACAACTACACAGCGGCGGAGCCCCGGGGTCGGATGAGGTTCGTCCTGGGTATCTCAAGGCTATGGATGTTGTAGGGCTGTCATGGTTGACACGTCTCTACAACATTGCGTGGTCATCGGGGGCAGTTCCTAGGGAGTGGCAGACCGGGGTGGTGGTCCCCATCTTTAAGAAGGGTGACCTGAGGGTGTGTTCCAACTATAGGGGGATCACATTCCTCAGCCTCCCTGGAAAGGTCTACGCCAAGGTACTGGAGAGGAGGGTCCGATCGATAGTTGAATCTCAGATAGAGGAGGAGCAATGTGGTTTTCGTCCTGGCCGTGGAACTGTGGACCAGCTCTATACCCTTGCAAGGGTGATGGAGGGGGCATGGGAGTTTGCCCAACCAATCCACATGTGCTTTGTGGATTTGGAGAAGGCTTATGACCGTGTCCCCAGGGGCACCCTGTGGGGGACGCTCCAGGAGTATGGGGTGGGTGGCTTTCTGTTAAGGGCCATTCAGTCCCTTTACCAGAGGAGCGTGAGTTTGGTCCGCATAGCCGGTAGTAAGTCGGACCTGTTCCCAGTGAGGGTTGGACTCCGCCAGGGCTGCCCTTTGTCACCGGTTCTGTTCATCACTTTTATGGACAGAATTTCTAGACGCAGCCTTGGTGTGGAGTGTGTCAAGTTTGGTGGCAGTAGAATCTCGTCTCTGCTTTTTGCGGATGATGTGGTCCTCCTAGCTTCATCCAGCTCTGACCTTCAGCTCTTGCTGGGTAGGTTCGCGGCCGAATGTGAAGCGGCTGGGATGAGGATCAGCACCTCCAAATCTGAGACCATGGTTCTCGACCGGAAAAGGGTGGCTTGCCACCTCCAGGTCGGGGGAGAGGTCCTACCTCAAGTGGAGGAGTTTAAGTATCTCGGGGTCTTGTTCAAGAGTGAGGGTAGGAGGGATCGGGAGATCGACAGGCGGATTGGTTCGGCGTCTGCAGTGATGCGGACGCTGAGCCGATCTGTCGTGGGGAAGAGGGAGCTGAGCCAGAAAGCCAGGCTCTCGATTTACCGGTCGATCTACGTCCCAATCCTCACCTATGGTCATGAGCTTTGGGTAATGACCGAAAGAACGAGATCGCGGATACAAGCGGCCGAAATGAGTTTCCTCCGTAGGGTGGCCGGGCTCAGCCTTAGAGATAGGGTGAGGAGCTCGGACATTCGGGAGGGACTCGGAGTAGAACCGCTGCTCCTCCGGATCGAAAGGAGCCAGTTGAGGTGGTTTGGGCATCTGGTCAGGATGCCTCCTGGACGCCTCCCCGGGGAGGTGTTTCGGGCATGTCCTGCCGGCAGAAGGCCCCCGGGTCGACCCAGGACACGTTGGAGAGGTTACATCTCCAATCTGGTCCGGGAACACCTTGGGGTCCTGCCGGAGGAGCTGGTGGACATGGCCGGGGAGAGGACGGCCTGGAGCTCCCTAATTGGGATGCTGCCCCCGCGACCCGGACCCGGATAAGCGGAGGAAGACGAAGACGAAGAAATTAGTTTTTTTAAGATTAAGTGTTAATTTATTTATATCAAACCAGTTTTTAACTTTTATCAGTTCAATATTTATCACATTAGTTACTTCATTTATATCAGACCCTGAATAAAACAATGTTGTATCATCTGCAAACAAAACAGAACCTAGTTTGTCAGACACATTTACCAAATCATTGATATACAGGTTGAACAATTTTGGTCCAAGGACTGACCCTTGTGGCACTCAATAAGCAATATTTCGTAGCTCTGATGTAATGCCATTTATCTGAACATATTGCTTTCTGTTATCTAAATAACTTCTAACCCATTGATGAGCAACCCCTCGTATTCCATACTGATATAATTTTTGCAGTAACCTTGAATGATCGACAATGTCAAAAGCTTTCTTTAAGTCAATAAAAACACTAATAAAGTATTCTCTATTGTCTATCGCTTCAGATATTTTCTCTGTTAAATCCATTATTGCCATTGTTGTTGAATGTTGGGTCCTGAATCCATACTGTTCATTATGTAAAATCATATTTTTTTCAATAAATTTATCCAACCGTGATGCAAAGACTTTTTCTAGTATTTTGGAAAACTGTGGAAGTAGTGACACTGGCCTATAATTTGTGAAATTATGTTTATCACCATTCTTAAACAGTGGAACCACTTTTGCTATTTTCATAGCATCAGGGAAGACTCCAGTAGAAAGTGACAAATTACATATATAAGTAAAAGGATCAATAACAGATTCTATTATGGTCTTTACAGTCATCATGTCCAAATCCTCACAATCAGTTGATCGCTTATTTCCACAGTTTTTTACAATTTCTCGTATTTCCTCTTTTTCTACTTTGCAAAGGAAAATACTACTGACATTATTTACTACTGTATTCAAATTGTCTTCAATTAAAGTGTCATGACCCATCAAACTCCTCCCTACATTTACAAAAAAATCATTGAATTCATTAGAGATTTCTTTTACATCATAAATGTCTACATTGTCCTTGACAAAGTAATTTGGTACCTTAGATGTAGTTTATTTCTGTTCGGCACACTATTTATTATTCCCCATGTAGCCTTTGTATTAGCCTTATTCTTTTCCAATAATTCACCATAATAATCTTTTTTCCTTTTCCTAATTATTGCTATTAATTTATTTTTATGTTTTTTATATCGGTCTTCTGTTACTCTTGTCTGTGATTTTAAAAAATTCCTATACAGCAGTTTTTTTTGCACATGCATTTCTTATTCCTTTAGTCATCCATGGTTGATCTACCCTTTTACCACTACTTTTGAATAATTTACAGTTATTATTATATAATTTCATCATTTTTTTCATGAAGGACTTATATGCATTTATATGCTGATTATTCATCAATTGACTTACGTATGTAATTTATCTTTTGCAACAGGGACATTTCCTAACAGGATGAAACTTGCAAAAGTCATACCACTTCATAAAAGTGGAGACAAACAAATCTTTTCCAACTACAGACCAATATCTTTATTGTCACAATTCTCAAATATACTAGAAAAATTATATATTGCTAGGCTGGACCGATTCCTGATCATAGAAGAGATATTAAATGACAGTCAGTATGGTTTTAGAACAAATCATTCAACATCCATGGCACTAATGGAATTAACAGAAGAAATATCTGAAGCCATTGACAAAAAAAACTCATCTCATAAGTATCTTTATTGATTTAAAAAAAGCTATCGATACAGTGGATCATAACATTCTTATTAAAAAACTTAGTAAATATGGCATCACAGGGATGGCCCTAAAATGGATAACTAGTTATCTTACCGATAGTCAGCAATATGTTCAAATAAACAACACAAAATCACATATAAATAACAGTACTTGTGGTGTACCACAAGGGTCGGTATTGGGCCCTAAACTATTCATCATTTATTTAAATGACATTGTTGAGGTATCCAATATATTAAAATGCACCTTATTTGCAGATGATACAACTTTTTACTATTCAGGAGATAATGTTGAGCAGATGATAGAAGTGATACAAACAGAGATGAAAAAATTAAACTATGGTTTGATGGGAACAAACTATAATTAAACAGCGATAAATCATGTTTTATGATATTTAGTAATACATATTCAAATGATGAAAATTTATTAAATATAGATGAGATTAATATTAAAAGAGTTAAAGAAGTCAAGTATCTGGGAGTCATCATTGATGAAAAAATATCTTGGAAACTGCATATAAACAGTGTCAAAACAAAAATATCTAAAACTATTGCACTGTTACATAGAGCAAAATGGTTACTTGATAATAAATCACAATATTTGTTATATAACTCACTGATCATATTGTACCTTGTAACGTGAGGAAATATGGGTTTTCTGTCACAAAGGTGGTGTTGGACTAAGCTGTGTCAAAGCTGGGTCGCTGACAGAGGCGGAGCTGGCCTAAATGGCGCCCTGTGCGAGATCCCCCTGTGACCCCCCCCCCCCCCACACACACACACACACACAAGAAAAAACATTACACCTACAACTTTGTTTCAAATTGCGTGGAGTGTATTATATATAACAACGTTTGCTGACTGAATACAACATCCAGCTCCTGGCCACCTTCTCACCACTTGTCAAAGTTCTACTGAAATAGACACACTTAACGCAACATGATGGCATCATCGACTTGTACAGTACAGATGTGCTGAAAGGCGAGAGTCTCAACTTTCAGCTAAAAAAGAACGCTCTAGCTATTATAGTTTTTATTTTATGGCAGTTTTCAGTTTAAACGGGATCTTACTAGCAGGGCACCTCCAGCAGCCCGCTGCCGCTTCGTTTTTCATGGGGTAAATAATAGCTCATTTCCCGATTCCAAAAAGAAAGAATGGTCCTACCAGCTCGCCACTTCAATATGAAGAAGATCAGTTCAACATGGGGGAAAAAAACCTGACCTGTAGGCCAGAGAAACGTTCATTAGCACATCAAGTTCGATTCAGTTTACCGGTAAACATATCACGAATGTACAACAGGTCAATTATTAATCATCTTGGCTACGTAGCTTAATCTATACATTCCAGTAGCGTTTGCTACAAACAAATACAAAAACAACAATAAAGGAAAGCAACTGTCTGACAGACAACATAGCCGAATTCAAGGCAACACATAACAATAATCATTCGATTGCTCTTGGTTTTAAGTTAAGCCCATTAAAGTGCTTAAGTAAATAAAAGTGTTTCAAAAACAGCGTTTTTGAACCGGAGTTCTGCTCGCGGTGGGAACTCCGCCGAACAAGGTCATTTTTTATAGCGAAAACGATCGACTGGTCACTGACAAGTAAAAGGGTGTTATTGGTAGATGTTAAGAACACTTACCGCTGAGGTAAAATGAGAGTATAAATGAATTGAGGGGAGAAAAACGCTTTGTTTTTAGCCCGGAAGTATTCCCCCACAGCCAGCTTTCATTGTTGCCGCGACGTGGAAGGAGCCAATCAGGAGAGGGACCTCACATCAGCTGACGTGGGTCATGTGACAGGGAGTAGTTGATATGGGTTACACTTTGTTGTGCTTTTATTACAGAAATAGTATTATTATCATCACTATTATTAAGAACATGCAATTTCTATGTTTTGTTTATGTATTGGTTGATGCTTAAAAAAATTTTTTTAGAAGAAAAAAAAAAAGGAAATTAAATGCCGCCCCCTGCAGACTGCCGCCCTGTTCGGCCGCACATACTGCACATATCAAGCTCCGCCACTGGTCGCTGAGAACTTTCACCCACAGATTAAGACCTGAACGCCAGAGAGTCTGGGAGGAAACCATAACATCTACCACCTGCAGCTTCGTGCCAGAAGATGTTGTTCCCACAGAAGATGTTCCCATAAAAGTAGTCATAACATAACAAGTCTTAAAACTTTGTTTCTTGATTTTAATGTTAAAGTAACCATTATCAATTTGCTCATTATAAATGTGTTTTAATCAAATGAATGACTATTATGCTTTGGGGTAATTCTAAGAGATTTAATGAATCCATAATTAGATAATGTTGAGAGTGTTTGTTGCTGACCTTCACACACACTCAAGCACACACACCCACACACAGATTCTCACAGTTAAACTCCAAAACACATTTGCTGACGCACACGTTTGCTTTGAGAAGAGAAAGGCTTTTGGTAAGTTTCAGTCTTATGATTTGAGTTCGTGTTGGACAACGAAAGAGAGTGGACCTGAAAACCAAAGGGGGGGCAGAGCCGGTTGGCTCGTTCTTCCCCCCTTTCACGCTGTTCCTGCCAAGCCAGGCAGAATAGCTGAATCGCAACTTCTAACGCAGACTCATTACCGAGTCTTTTGATTTCTGAGTGAACTTAACTTAATAAAGCGCATCAACAAAACGCTTTACCATCAACGTGTACCGAGGGCAACTCTGGACCGGTTCGCGGCGCATCTTTGTCTTCTTTGCCAGCCAAGGTGCCCTGGATGAAACATCCTAAGGTGACGTCCCGGGTCCAACGGAGGGTCCGATTGTCGGTGAGGCAAAACACGACAGATAGCGTTTTGATGCATCTTTTCCAACTAAACCTAAGTTTATTCAAACCATCACTTTTCACTCAGACACCTGTTTCTTCCTGAAGCAAAATCAGATGCACACACGCATCCATCTCACCTCATGTTCAATTCTCACGACACTTGGCACCCACACGCATCCATAATCACATCATATCACTCTCAATCTTCATTCACCGACAGAAGGTCTATTTGAGCAAGAACAGCATATCAACTGTTAAAGATTGTCCCACAAAGTTGCCAATGTTGATTGTTATTTCCTGTTTGTCAATTTCAAAATCATTAGTTTAATTTGAAGAATTAAAACTTTTAATTGTCAAACTGGTTTCCTCATTGAACTGAAACACAGACACACAGATATTATCATCAGTTTATCGATGAAAACAACCTTTGAGTCTTCTTAACAATATAACTGAGTAAAGACAGTTTCTCCTTACAATATAACTGAGCCAGTCAATATTTTCTTTACAAATATGGCTGAGCCAGCCAAATTTCTTTACAACCTGAAATACTGCATTGAAATCTGGGGAACAACATATAAAACTTACACAAATTCCATTTACATCTTACAGAAAACAGCAACAAGAATAACCACAAGGAGCAACTACAGAGATCCGTCCAACCCATTATTTATACAATTAAAAACACTAAAATTCTATGATCTGGTGGACTACAATATTTAAAAATGTATGTATATTGCAAACAAAAGGGTACACACCTGCAGGTTTAATAAAAAAATGTACAAGAAGACATAGTAAATATGATTTAAAAGCACATGAATTATTTAATATACCTGGACATCGGATACTCCTAAAGGAACATTGTGTGTCCATGTATGGAGTTAAAATGTGGAATAAATTAAATACTGAAATTAAGAATGCAAAAACAATATTGACTTGCAAAAAAGAGATAAAAAATGAAATGATTAACTTATATAGATCTGTTACATAAATGTGTGTGTGTGTGTGTGTGGGGGGGGGGGGGGGGACGGGTCTGTGTATGCATATGTGTAAATATGTAAGTATATATGTAATATATGTGTATAGCTTTGTGCATCTTTCTGTGTAACTTGTTTTCTCTTTTTTTCGGTTCATGGGTTGGGGTTGTGTCGGTCAGCCAGTCCGGAAACTATATTGTTCATATTTTTTAAAGAATCATATGATTGTTTCATTTGTATTAATGTTATTTTAGTTAGAAGGGGCAGATAACATAAGTTTTTCTTCTTTCTGTTCCCTTTTTCATTTAGGCTTTTAGCAATTTAGTTCTGTATTTTTATTTTAATGTCAACAAATAAAAATAAAGTTGAGAAAAAAAATTACGCTGAGGAGATAAAAGATGAAGATGATTTAAATTAATCAAATGAATGAACAGCTGCCCCATTCATTAGGAATATACAGTACTGAGGAAAATTATTTACAACCTCACAGATCTGTCTTGGTTTTTTCATCACTTATTGTTTCAGATAAGCAGTCAGAGCCTTGCTGAACTGCCTCACTTATCTGGGCTGTCCATTCATTATGCACTCATGTATTTTGCAACAAAGCACCACTGGTGTTAGAGGTTTGAGTTTTGTGGCTCATTAACCCCTTAAGACCTGCCATAGAACAAGTTCTATTTAGTTCTATTACCGGCCGGCTGCTACCACTTCAACTTTAGGACAAACTACCAGAGTTCCAAAAAGAAAAACACATAATTTGAAGTCACGGACAACAAAAGGTATTTGGACCTAGAAAAACAGCGACTGGTGTTTAGTGCTGTCTCATTTCCTCTGGAAATGCAGGTTTCTGGTTCTGGTGGAGGCAGATCCAGTGCAGATTTTCGAGGGGAGGGGTGAGAGATCTGTGACCATGTTTGTGGTCTAAACCTAGCTTTTATGAAGATTCGCCATAACAGCTTTAACTGTGGTTTTTGACACGGTCGATCACCAGATTTGTAATGGCGCTTGGAGCAGTGGGTGGGGCTTTCAGGGGTTGGCTGTCAGTGGACGAGTTCCTACCTCTCCATTAGATCTTTTTCCGTATCTCTTGGTCTGCTCTGTCTTCTCGATCCCCAGTGAGTCGTGGAGGATGGCTGCTTTTACTGATCCAGGATCCTCTGGCGGTTTCTTCCTGTTAAAAGAGAGTTTTCCTCTCCACTGTCGCTGCTTGCTCGCTTAGTATGAGGATTGCTGTAAAGTCGATGCGACCTGCTGGGTTCCTTATATAGGAAACTTTTTACTGATTGGCTTACTGATCTGAACTGTATTGGAATGTTTTATTATGTGAAGTGCCTTGAGACGACGCTTGTCGTGATTTAGCGCTATATAAATACATTTGAATTGAATTTAATTGAACTGAATGGCAGTGAATGGTTGTATTTATAATGATGTCTTTAGTCATCAACTGCAGTGAATGCCAGCAAGATCTCTGTGTTCTGCTGAAAATTATCTTTTGGTGGCTCCTTGCTTCAAACGCAAGTTCAAAGCTGACTGCATTTTCAGTTTTAGCGCTTACACTATTTCTGTTACGGTATCTTGTTATTCACTCTCTTTTCTATCTTTTATGCTTCTTATTGCTCTTCTATGAATGAAATTGCTGCTGTGACACCAAAATTGCCTGAGAGAGGGACGATGAAGGGATGTTCTATTCTATTCTATTCTATTCTATTCTATTCTATTCTATTCTATTCTATTCTATTCTATTCTATTATTTGTTACAATCCCTGGTTTCTTGCCTCTAGAAAAGTCTCTGCACTTAGTTTTGTTTTGTCTGAGTGTACAGCCCAGCTCTCCATATTCTTCAGCCTGCAGCCCAGGGGATTCAATTGGCTTTGTTCCTGGTTCCTCCACCATCACCTGGGACCAGCTGGGAGTCATCCAGCAATCAGCTGCAGGGTGCCTTATAAGAGACTTCCTGGTCTGCCTAAAGTTGGGGAGCAGCTGATGGTGTGCTGTTTCACTTGGTCGGCTTTGTTGGAACTTTGTGCCGTTAGACTACTGTGGAGGATTACTGGTGTGATATTGTTGCTCAGAAGCTTGGTTAGACCTATAGGTGGTTTGTATGGAGAGTTAAAGCTCCTCTGGTTGGATTTAGGGGTAGTAAATGCTATGGCCCTCTTTCAGTTGAAGTCCTTCTGAGCCTGTGTTTTTTGTTTGGTATATTCTCAGCTACGAGCGCTTTAAGTTAATATTGTGAAGGCCCTGTTTGTTTGGTAAGGTTTTTCTCTGTTAGTATTTATCTGTGCCATTCTGTATATTGTAAGTTTATTTATCTGCTGGTTTTCTTTATTAAATGCAAGTACTCCTCCCATTCCATCTGGTCATGGGTTAATGTTACCTCCGTACCTCCCTAGCACAGCCAGGACATAACACTATTCTACAACATTTTTTGCTGATCTGAAACATTTAAGTGACAAAGAGACAAAAATAAGATCAGTGATCTGTGTAAAAAGTGTAAAATTATTCTAATTCACAGGAACTGGACTGCACTTTTGTCTGATTTCTTAGGCGTAGCAGCAGGTTGTCATGCTGCACCTTTTCCCAGATTGGACAGGTGGAGACAGATGGTGCAATGCTGGCAGCCATTCAGAAAAAAAAAGATTCTTCAGTGGTGAATACCAAATAAAGCATCTGCAGCTGGACAGAAGAAAAAATAATAATCAAAGATTCAGTGAAGAGGAGCAGAGGAGCAAGAAGTCAATTTGTTGGAGGAGGTGAGGAGATTATCATTTATCAGCAAAACACACACCGTGGGACAGTTGAGTGTTTCACAAATCACTTATTAACAAAGTTAAATGAACTGTTTAATGGTGTTAGGGATACTCTGGTTACATGTTACATTTGTTTAGTTTAAACTGAAGCCCCATCTCAAATGAATGACCACCACACCACATCTTTTAACCAGGACCAACTGTGGAGAAATGATGGAATTAAAGCTGTTTACATAAAACACTTCTCACAGTCTCATGCAACGTGGCAAGATCTCTCACCATCTGGTAGCACTCAAAGTATTTCTGGGGTAACGTTTTGTAAGTGGTTACTTTTCATAAATTGTCAATAAAATACAAACGTATTCAATAAAATGTATTATTCCATAGAAATATGAATGTTCAATGTTATTGAACCTTTAATATTTGATTGATGATGAAACAAGGTAATTTAGGAACGCAGGGAAACCACATTTTGTAATAATTTGACACAGAGGCAAAAATATAGTTTATAAAAACGTGCTTCTACTACTAATGATGATGCAGGACAAATGATCATAAACCATGATTCAAAGTGATGTCAGCTGAGACAATGAAGAACTTTGATGAAACATGACCTTGTATGTTTTAAGAGCTTAATTAAGTGAGTCATAAAGATGTGATGTCTGGGTTTATAAATTAAATCTGGTTGTTTGTTTAATGAGGTTTAAAAAGTTATCATCCAACGCCAGGTGAGGGACTATGAGACCCTTGTAGTTCTTGGTAGGTCCAGCTGTCTCTAACCAGTTTACGGGAGGAATTGGACTCCTGTAGTATTTAAAGGTAGTAGGTCCACTTTGAATCCACACAGCTGGCTGGTGACATACAATAGAGCCCTGCACTGAAGCCCGACGGCCCTCGGGCCGGGCCGGGCCGGACATGGGCTCAGATTTTAGGCCCGTGCAGGGCTCTAACATACAACCTGGGTGACTGCTGGCGGTCACATGAAGTTCTGCATCTGATGAAGTTTTGTAGGTTTGCAAATAATGGTTGTTTGATCATGGAAAAGGATGGTTCTCATGCCGCTAAAATTATTCCACTGAAAGATTTGGTTTAGCAAAAGTTGGATCTTTGGCTGAACTGGATATTAGAGGAAATGACTAATCTTTTAAAGATCTGGTTTTTTCCCTAGGTTTTGGACAAATCAGAAGCCAGAAAGTGTTATGGGCATTATGAAGGAGTCCTCGGATCTCCTCTTTCTCTGACACAGAAAAGCTTATTTCACTTAATGTGAATGTTACGTGCCGTGCCCCTTTTTGGCCACAAGATGGCCTCAGTGGTTTCTGCCTCGCCTGTCTCCCGGTGCTCAGCTGTGTGTAATTGGGCAATCACTTGGCAGCTGTTAAAAGCTGCTCCCAGCCACCAGTTCAAGGAGAAGGTCCAGGGTAGTGTAGACTGTTTTCAGTTTATACTATTCGCTTCTCCTCGTATGCTCATTTGGTAAAAAGTTGTTGTGATAATAAGTCTTCGGAACACACTCATTTGGATTGCCGATTTGGAATAGGTAGGATTTGATAATTTGGCTCATAGACTTCGGACCACATTTGACTTAGGCTTAGCATCTCCCCTTTTGTGTAAATAGTAATATTCTTGGTTGTTTCTCCCCATCCCCTTTTGGGTTGGCGTTTTCAGTTTCTCCCTTTTGTATATATTAATATAGTTGTTGTAAATATTTCCTTGTATAATAAAATCCTTTTTTTAGCGACACAACACGGCGTTTATTATTTAACCTACACACCTCATTTATTACTCCCCTCCTCATCTCTCCTAGAGAGCCTGGGACGTAATAGTGAAATAAATCTGTTAGATTTGTTGATATACTGATGTTAATAGGTGACATAACTGATAATACATCATTATTAAATCAGTAGAAACATTTGGTGTATTTAGGATCTGAAATATGGAATTTCAAGAATAAACATTTATGTTGATTCATTCATTAATGTAAAGCAGTCAAGACATTATTAAATCACTTTAGATAAAACAGTCATTGTAGATAAAACAGAATATGATTGCAATCAACCTGTAAAGTTAGGAAATCATTTATGAGACCGAATAAGATGTTTTTAAGTAAAGAGAGCATGAAAGTAAGGTCTTCTGGAGTATACCTTGTGAGTGCAGCTCCATGTCAACATGGAAGGTTGTTATGATGCATACCCAGATGGCTAGAGTAGGAACGAACAAACAGGAGACTGTCTTGGTGTGGGGAAGCGCACAACATTCCAGGCAGATGAAACCGGCTGGATACTTAATGTCTTATGACCTCTGCCACTGGTAGGGCAGGTTGTTGACAAACGTCATAACGTTGGCATTTCATGGCCTTCTCACTGGTGACCTTCAGTTACTAACGCTTCAGAATTAACTCAATATTTGGGCCCTGTCCACACGTAGCCGGGGATCTGCCAAAACATAGATATTGTTCTACGTTTTGGCCTGTCATCCACACGAAAACTGAGTTTTTTCACACGAAAACGGAACTTTTTAAAAACTCCGGCCAAAGTGAAGATCTGCTTTTTCTCCGTTTTGGGTGTCTGCGTGTGGACAGACAAAACCGGAGTTTTAAGGTCCGCAACGTCACTTTCCGCGACAAAAAAATGCTGACATCACGTGTGCGACCTGTGTTTACACTAGCCGGCATCATGGAAGCCCTCAGAGCTGCGCTCTGTCACTACCCGATCCATCAATTGTCCAAGCGCTTTTTGCTTGTTTGTTTTTGCAAGCGGAATTACTTCTCCTTGCAGAAGACCACAGACGAAGGACGAGGTTAAGAACGGGGGAAGTACTGCCGCCTACAGGTCTGGCATGTCCTTAACAACGTATTTATCCGGGTACGTGTGGACAGAGTTTCTTTTTAAAACGAGGTGGTGTGGATGCAAGTTTTTGGAGGGGCGGATATTCGTTTTTAAAAAACCCCGGCTACGTGTGGACTAGGCCTAACTCAATATCTGCAATATCAAGGTCATGGTAATCCAAACAGCTCAAATGAACTTCGTTTCATGAAGAAATTTTGCACCTTATCAGAATTGGCAAAGCTCCTCAGATGAGAAGCGAAACATCTTCAAGAAATCAAAGAAGTCAAGTTGCCTTCATTTGAACCCTTTAGATCTGTTAAACTGATTTAGTTAGAGATAAATTTAGTCTCTTTTATGGGTTGGTTGTATGCCTACGCAGAGGAAATAATAAATAACTGAAAGGTAAAATATGAAAATTTCATTCACTCACATTTCTGGTTCCGGATTCTGGTTGTTATGAATTGAAGCAATCCAGTTGGTGTGTTTTTAATGAACCAAGAAAATCAGTCTGGTGATGAGAATTAGCCAATAATCAACAAGAAAACTGAAAAACAAATCAGTGTTTTCTGTTTCAGGATGGAAACACACATGGGTGTTCATTTGTTTTTTGGTAGGGCAGTGGAGTGGCCAACATTTTTCTAGGCATGGCTATGCCCCTCCCAGCCACCCCTTAGGGGGTGCCACTGCATCACCAGTAAGACATCCTTTACTCTTTTAATTACAGTTCTTTGAGGTAATGTGCTAACAGCAGGTAAGTGCTGTTTAAGGACAATACATTTGTTTCAACCCTTAAAACCAGATTTGGTTACTTTATTTTCTTTGTATTTCTATTGAAGCTTTTGCTCTATTTAGTTAGGTTTTCTGTCTGCAGATGTCTGTCCTGTTGTCACTCTGAGGGCGTGACTTCAACACAGGTTAACTGTGTGTTTCCTTTACAGAGTTATCAGGATCAAACAGGCAGAGTTCCAAAACACCAAAACGATTGTGTCTTGATTAAACTCCATTAACTCCAAAAATCTCCAGAATGCCTGAACTTTATCAGACTCCTACGGCATCAGCAGTGATTGTGCAGACGGCTGAAACGTAAGAGATGTTGTGTTCAGAGAGGATCTGATAATGCTGCAGTATGTTGTGTTTACCTCTCTGAATAGTCAGCAGGAGATAAGGGGAGCAGACAGCTCAACAAGTGAAACAATAAGAGTTCAGTTCTGCAGGAGGACAACCTGCAGTCTGACTCTGAGAGGAAGAGGTCCTTCCTGTTTCTGTCAGAGTTGGCAGTCAATCGGCAGACAATTTAATAGATCTCTGCCCCGTGTTTGTGCTTTTTCCTACTCTTTGCCCTCAGCAGCACCTTCAGTCCCAAAGGTCTTTCTATACCCACTAATCTGTTCCCGCATTGCTGCCCCCAAGACTCCTTTCCAAGATTTATTATTTAATTCTCGCTGAGTTTGTGAAAATATCTCAAAGTCATGCAGAATAAGGACACAAGTTTGTGTTCATCGTTTCACAGACAAGATGCTGGAAAATGATTACCATATTTTCCGGACTATATGCCACTACTATTTTCCCACGCTTTGAACCATGCGGCTTATAATGAGGTGCGGCTTTACTGAAGATTTTCCTTCACCTGCCACTAGGGGGCGCTTTAGCAGAAAGTGAAACTGGTGGCAGTCAAAAGTGGAAATGGAAGAAAGTGCTCATTTTAATTTAGCACATGCAAGCAGCCGGCACGACGAAGAATTTGTTTCAAATCCATACCCCCTCATCATGGTAACTACACGTATGAGTTCATATGATGCCGCATTTAAGTTGAAGGCCATGGATCTGGCAGTAAAGGAGGGAAACGGTGCTGCCGCACGTAAGCTTGGCATGAATGAATCCATGGTTCGGCGCTGGAGACGGCAGCGGGAAGAACTCATTCAAGCCAGCTTCACCCGGGGATGATGACAGCGACACTGACATCGCCACAGAAAAGGTATGTGACGAAGCTCTTCTGAGGCTGATCAATGCCGACACTGAAGAAGAGGACTTGAATGGCTTTAGTGCGCATGAGGATGATGAATAAACTAATCAATAACTGTTCTGGTTTTTTTATACTGATCAGTTCAGTTACGTTCAGTTAAACTACGTTTTCAATTCAGTACATATCTGCAGCTTTTAGCCCGGTGCGGCTTATATAAGTACAGTTTGATGTGTTTTTAAAAACTTAGTAGGTGCAGCTTAAATTGAGGTGCACTCTATAGTCTGGAAATTACGGTAGTTTCTTACAGGGGCTAAATTAAACCTACAGCTAAAAAACTACTCAGGAGGAACATTATATTCTGATAGTTCATGAATATTTTAGTCATCTATGAATTCATGTTTTCAGGTTGTTATTCATCCGAGTCTTCCAGACATCCACAGGAGGTTCTCCAACGAGAAAGCTTGATCATCAGTGTCAGCCAAGTTTACAAGATAGTCTTAACATTATTCTGCAATTTCCTAGCAAACATGCCCATTTCAGTTCACCGTGGACTTCTGTGGGCTGTGTCTGGGGTTAGTGTGGGCAGGGCAAACCCACACTTACCCCAGAGTCCACCCACAAGGATTCTGTTTATGGCTGCATGAAAGAGGCCCGTACGTTTTCCTATGCGGGCCTCTTTTAGAGTTAGTCAAGGCAACCCACAGATGAAACTGTCAAAATCCATCCCATGCTGAGCCCTTGTGGGGTGCCCTGAACCAGCCTGATGGATGTTTACACTTTGCATTAACTTTGATTATTTCTGAGGTCACCCCACAGTAAGATCTGGCCAAAAACCACTCACAGTGGCTTCTGCACATATGTGGGCCAAGCCCTGTTGGGGTCCTGCACAGCCCCAAAAGATGGGACCTGTGTGTGCCCTACATTTCACTATGGCTGTGTGTCCCACAGTGGGCAACCCTTCATGGGCCAGATTTTTTCCCAGAGAGATCCCACATGGGGCCTAAATGGGCTTGTTTGCTGTGTTGTCATTTGAAACTATATTAGAATGTATCCAGTGATTCATGAGATTAGAAAAGCTGTGTTTTAAATAACTCTCAGAAATGAGTTATTAGATGAACATCTACAAAGCCTGGTTCATGCTTCTCCGTCAGCTCCGCAAGGGACAGACACGCACGGATTGACGGAAGCGTTTTGCCCTCATACTTCTCCGTCTCCTGGAGAGTGTTGCAAAGCAATTCTCCGGCAGGACAACAGAGGGCGTAGCGCTGCTCTGTGGTATCCTGTCATGTATCCGGTCCAAGATAGTGTTTATATTATGTTTGTTTTTTGTATACAAGAGACTTTTTAACAGACAAATTTGTGTCTCATTCTCCTCCACCTCTTCATGCGCTCGCCACCTCCAAACCCACGTTTCCTGTCATTTCTGTCCACAGATAAAACACTTGCTGTGTATCTTTTCACTCCTCCACTCACGGGAATTAAACGTTCATGTTTTTAGTTTTTTCGCGAGGTATTCTTCAAGCTGCTCCGTGTCTGCCGCTTGTTATCCTCGGCTCTCTTTATGTTTTTGAAGGTGCAATGGCGGCGCTGTAAACAACAGCAGCGTCCTGACCAATCACAAGCTTGCGTTGTCCATCTCGACTGACGGATGTTTAGAAAAGAGAGCTTGACTCCATCCGTCGTTGCGGAGCTCTCCGGCAGGCCCGCAGGGACGTTGCGTGTCTCCGCACTGACGCAGACGGAGAAGCATGAATCAGGCTTTAAACGAGAGGCATTCCCAACACGTCTTCTAACGGGTTTGGAGACATTCCATGAATCAATTTTTTAACATGAAATGATCTTAATTCAAAACTTTGCCAAGCAACGAATGTTTTTTAGTCCTGCAACAAACTAGATGAGCTGTTTAAATACTCGCATTTACAGTCAACTTTACTGCCGTTTTTAGTAGTTTTTGACTCATAAACATCATACATCAGACATCTGGAGGGTGTATCAGTGCATCAAACAGGAAAAATAACCTCATTTTTATTTCTAATGCCTCCTACATTCTGCCATATTTAGCTTCATTAATTTGAGTGAAACGTGTTTATCCTTCACATGACGCCTCCTCCAGACTCCCATGTTGTAACACACATGTCAGTGTTTTCTCCCCCGGAGCATCACAGATCTGCTGCTGCATGCTATTCTCAGGCGCTCGCTCCAGTTTTATGTCGCTCACAAAAAAGGAAATTGAAATTCTTTGTAGGTGGAGCGCAATGAAGGTCACAGTAGCCTGCCTCCCAAAGATGCAGGCATTTGTGCAGGAGAATTTCCTTGCAAAAGGGAGGACTGAGCACTTAAATGGTTTCTACTTCCTCACTGATTTCCTCTGGGGAAATTTCCACTACAGAGAAGAGTGGCTGTAAACGACAAGGGCTCACCTCCACCTTCTACAAACTGTCTTCCCTGCAGGGCTGTGTGTGAAGGTGGCTACCACACTTTGTGCTGTATTGTGTGTGTGGTGTGTGGTGTGTGTGTGTGTGTGTGTGTGTGTGTGTGTGTGTGTGTGTGTGTGTGTGTGTGTGTTCTTGGGGCATTATTTGCTGGTGCTTTCTTCCATCGGTAGTAAAACAGATGAATACTTGTCCTTGTCAGACAAGAAGTTTTTTTCTGAAGTTTTCTCGACTAAATAAAAGTAAAAGATGAAAAACGATGATAATTATATGTTGAAAACAACAGTATTCAAATAAGCAGTTTGTTTCATAAAATTAAAACATGGAATAATTTTTTATCCAACTTCAGATCAATTTTTTTAATCTTACATGACATTTTGCACAGAAATTAAGTACAGAAAAATTTCTGTTGTTTTTGACCAATTAGTCGTCACCAGGGTGGAACGTGTGTCTGTGAGAGCACAATGAAATCTTCTCAAACATTCAATAAACACATTTCCTATTGATAGAAAATGTATCATCATTATGCTTAGCAACATTTAGTGGACATCTCTCAGCTTCAAAAAACTAACAAAAACTTTTTCTGCAGTTAAAAGATGTAAAATACATTTCATTAGCAAATAAAATGAAAATTCGGCACACATGCAAGTAAGAACACATCTTCCCACAAAAGTTTTTAATAGCAAAATAAATGCATTTCAAGTTGAATACAAGTATTTTGCTCATTGTATTGCTTTAGTATTAATCTGACTCAGACAAATCACCATCAGCAGCCAGTCAGAGCTGTGCAAGAATCAGAAATCAGTATTGGCCCTGAAATTCAGAATTGGTGCATCTGTAATCCCAACCTTGTTGAGATAAATCTGTACATATTGAGCCGAGATTGTTGTGGTGTTGTGCTGTATAGTTTACTGTGTTTTGTGGTCTTTCCCGATTTATTTGAAATGTTTGCTCAGGGGTTTTTCTCTGACTGTGCTTTTATTGTCCCTTGGTTGGCTGTGAAGTAGCTGCAACTCAGAAAAGAGTGAGTCTGAAATCAAAAACATGTGTTTTCTGTGTTAATGCAGGGCTAAAGATGCATTTCCAGATCTGCCTGAGTCTGATGTTGATGAGAAAGTCATGATGCCCAAAAAAGTGATTTAACCTTAAAGGGACTTTACGGAGTTTTGGATTTTTATGCTCGCGATTGCCCCCTCAGGCCAAAAGCGTAACGGCAGCTTCAATAGTAGGCTTGTGCACGAGGCGCGCATGCTGTACGTACATACTCCTTAACGAAAATAACAGCTAAGACAGTCCCTTGTGTGTGTGTGTGTGTGTGTGTGTGTGTGTGTGTGTGTGTGTGTGTGTGTGTGTGTGTGTGGCCTGGTGGACAGAGGACAGGAGAACATGCAGCTAATTAATTAAATAATTTGGTTTTGTACCTTTCTCTTCAGCACAGCCGACAAAGGTTTAAGATGGGTCAGTCCTCCTGCATGCTCAGATCATTCCCTTCCCTTGCTTGAAAAATTGTTCCAAAATGAAAGTTAAACCCACATCTTTTTTACCTGTGAATTCAATGCCGTTCGGCGAGTCTCAAATAAAAATTTTGGCATCTTACTGTTTAAAAAATATACCATTAATGTAAAAAAGAAACTCTAAATAAACTATGTTCACATCCAGAATCAAACCCAGGTCTTCTGCATTAAAGTCCGACATCTTACTAGGCGAGCTAAAGCGCCAGTGATGTCTTTTGTATCTGTAATATTTATATCCTGAAGACAGCTGAAACAACGTTCAAAGAACAGTTCGGAGGGCTATGCCTGAGCGTGAACGCGCATGAAGCAGCCTGCTCGACCCGAGCATCTCTCTTTTTCTGTGATTTTACAGAAAAACAGGCAATCACAGTAAAAATGCCAGGGCTCATTCTACAGGACCAGGGCATTGCAGGAGAATGTATGAAGCAGTAGCGGTTTTAGGCACGGGCAGACAGGGCAGTTGCCCGGGGCGGCATTTTTTCATGACACAAAAGGGGCGCACAAGCGCGGAGTAAAAAAAAAAAAAAGGAAATCTGCGCCGCACCGAGGTTTTCTATTATCTGTCATATGACAGTGTCTGGATTGGAAACAGCAAGTTGGCGCCCCCTGCAGCTGCAGGCGCTCATGCTGACTGAGAACGTTCACGTGCACCGTGTGTCTATGAAGAACAGGAAGGGGAGGGGTGCGGCGGGGGAATTCACCTCTGCGTCTTTCCCAAATGAATGAGCGTGCAGGGGCTGAATCAACTGTATTAGCATTGCTAAAGTCAATCACATCTTAACGTTCTTCCATATTTCATTCATAATATCATAAACACAGGCCTATAATTCTTTCAGGTTTCTCTGAATTGTGTGAAATGGCCGAATAAAAAAAGGAAAAACAAAACGATTTTGTGGTCACCCCCCATCAAGGTCAAATTGATTAGTCCTGACTAAAGGAAACTTACTGAGTCAGGAGACAAACAGAAGAGATGAACATAAAAAGGCTAAAACCACCAGGTGCCCCATTCAGGGGAAAAAAAGAAAAAAGAGCAGAAAGATAAAGGTATGTAGCTCTCATGATGCATGTTTTCAATTTTTTGAACCAGTTAACTGGGATTTTAACGGTTAAATGCGGTCAACTAATTGCTAACAGAGCTAATAGGGCTGAAATATTTAAACGAATATTCAAATGGTTTGAAAAAAGTCCTTGAATCGTTTTTTACTGATTCAAACTAGGATTTGTTAAATGCTCACTGCAGCTTGTGGCCTGCCTGAACAACAACAAACACGTGTTGATCATGTTCACATAATAATAAATAAAACAACTCTTCAAGCAGAAGAAAACTCCCCAGTCACCACTAACTATCCTGTTTATTTATTGCAGATGGCTGCACTCAGGGCCGGAGTGGGACACATTTTCAGCCCTGGAGTTTCAGACCCCAGACCGGCCCACTTAATGAATTATTATTAAAATCATGTTAGAACTTTATATGTATAGTCTACAAAAGCACACTACTCGGTAAAGCCTTGTAATTCAGTGCAAGAAAGAGTTGCTTTACAATGTAGGTTTATTTGAACATCAGTGCACATCTCCAACATTGTTCTTTACAACACATTCTCTAACAATATAACAATCTACCTTCTGTTCAAACAGCTGTTCTGAGATTTTCAAACCTTTAAAATGAAATGACTCAGCACTCCCTTTCACACTTTTTCCAGTTTCCCTATACTCACCTGCACACAATTAAAATAATCATCTGTAAAGCTTTAGCACATTTGATACGGAAAACACATTTTTTGTAACCAATTAAAATATTTTCTATGGCAAAATATGCAGGCTTATTTCATTTTACTTTCATTCTAATAACTATCTGTTGTGGGCTTTGTGCATTTACTAATAAAAATACAACAGGTCACTACTATTATTTGGACATTAAAATTAACTAATGTTTGCTTGTTTGCACATGAGTTGGCTCACCTTCTATCCCAACAGGAGCAATACCCTCACTGCTGGCTCCTGGCTCTTCTTCTGACACTACATTGTGTGAAAATTGTCACAATTCAGCATTCATTTTCCTTTTTACACGCTTTCTGATCAATGCTGAATCATCTAGCATTTTAGAACACTTTCATATAGAGCCAGGATAGTTTTCATCATATAAATTTTAATAATATTCAGTTCACTGACTCAATAAGTAATCCTACCTGTACATGTCCACTCTGGAATGGTGGGTTTCTGCCTGGTGCTTATTAGGCCTACTGGATCTTGTGGGCTACAAGACAGTTTGGTGGCATCAGTCACATCATACTGTTGACTATATTACATAACGTTATGTCATGACGCCATATAATTCATTATTGATGCTTAATTAACTTGAATGGTGATTTGCAGCCGGTAAAGTTTAACATCTTGACTTGCCTTACCCGTTTTATCTTCATTTGAAGTTAAAGACCGCAAGCTTGTTTGAGAAAAAAAGGTGCTCATTTTTGCACATTTAGCTGCATCTGTTTCCAGCGCTTTCCTCTTTTTAATTCTTGCCTTCTCCGCGCCACCCTTGCTCTTTCTACTTTCCATGTTTCCGTCAACTGCGAGGTCACGTGGTGCGCACAGGCGCATATTGGGCAAAAAGAAAAAAAACGAGCTGCAGCCTGCAGGTAGAGACAGCCGGGAGGAGCGTATGAGATCAGCCCGGCGGCCTCAGTGCCATGACTGAACACCGGCACCAAAAAATAAAAATAAAATGATAAAAAACAAAAACGAGAGCACCGGCCCATGCGGCCCAAACATCGCGCGGCCCACCGGGAATTCTCCAGACCCTCCCGATTAGCCACTCCGGGCCTGGCTGCACTGATTATTTTTTACATGATTTGTTCTGTAAAAGTTGGCATTTTTGGTAGTCTACAGTTTTTTATGTCAGTTTAAATTACAATTTCAGAGGCAATTCTAAAATATTATGGATCATGATAAAGATCTATTGGAGATCTACCCCAACTTTTGGACTGCTCTGTCAGTCACTGTGGCTCAAGCTGAGAGGAGCTTTTCAAAACTTGATCAAGTCATACCTGAGGTCACCTATGTTTCAGGGGCGGCTCACTAACCTGGCTCTGATTAGTACCAATCACTCAGTAGGGGAGCAGATTTCATGTGATGACATTATTGATGACTTTGCATCAAGGTTAGGTTTTAATTTTAGTTTGTGTTTTCTATTCTAAGTGCAATGCTGTAGTGATTACCTTTAGTTTGTTACGTGTGAAATATTTTTGCTATTTAGAATATTTATTATCTATTATGTTCATATATTCTTAATATTTAGTTATTGTTTGTTTTTGTATATTTGATTCTATATATTTTGATACAGTATATAATGTATAGTGCTTTACATTCTGACAACTTCATAGTAATTAATGTAAATATGTGCAACTTAGAAAAATGAATGTTCAATAGTCGTTCTAATAAAACATGCCTGTTTGTAGAAAACATGCGTGTGTTCATGCAGGTGGGGTGGTGTGGTGGTGGTGGTGGTGGTGGTGGGGGGGGGGGGCGCTCAAAGGGGGCCTCGCCCGGGGAGTAATTCGATGTAGAACCGCCACTGGTATGAAGAAGACATTTATTATTTCTATACATGTTTTGGCTGTCAAACTTCCATAATGTCCCTTTAAATTAAAGAAACCAAGAGTCACAGCACTGAATTCTACTCCTGTAAATTGGGATATTTCAGGTTAAGGAAAACAGGTTAGGTTAGGTAACACGTACCTGTTGTCAGGTCATTAGACATGACCACACTTCCTCCCATCTTCTGAAACTCTTCAGAGGATGTTCACATATTTCCCTGATTTCCTCCTCCTGCTTGTTTCATACTCAGCTGCAGATTTATGTCATCACTGAGCAACATTTGGCCTTGTGAGGAAAATCGATGACAAAAACGATAGGAGTGGAGCATCTGTAACGTGTGTGATGGTGAATCCATAGCAGGATGTCAGCACGAGTCGACTGCTTGTGTCCAGACTTCTGGCTCATTAACTTTAAAACAAACAAACAAACAAAAAAATGTGGTTCATTGATCAAACATGCTGTTTGGTTGCTTTGTCTTCAGGAGGAAGACGGATATGCTTTATGACAGTAACTGAGATATAGCCTGGCCTTTAGATGGTTTCTAGATGCTGTTGATCAACAGTAGAATGCTTTGAGCTAACAGCAGGGGCAGATTTAGGACTGAAGAAGATCCGGGGCTTAACACGCGCGCGCGCACACACACGCACACACACGTGACACACACTAATCATATATGTCTTGTACCACATAATGTTTAATCTGAAGCTACATATTAATCATTTTCAGGGCAGAGTATTGTTCCTGCTAGTGTTTAGTGTGAGACGATAGTAAATATTCCCTTTCTTTCTCCAACCATGTTACCTGATAGTAAGCTAACTTTAGGCAAACCAGCAGCACAACAAATATTTTCAAATAAGACTCACAAACCTGAGTCAGCACCAGTCTCATCAAAGCTGGGGTTCTGTCGCGGTACTTTTGGTCTAAAAAACGTCCTTATGTCCATCTTCACTCATGCGTTTCAGGCAGAGAGTGTAGAAGAAGCCGGCTGCTAAAGGGCTTCTTCTTCAGTGGTGGAGGCTCAGGCAGGCTGTATACAAACTACTGCCAGTTGCTCCCTCTCTGTTGGACTTTGGTACTGCATGTTACTTCCACGATTTAGATCCGGGGCTTTTCATGAAACATCCGGGGCTTCAGCCCAAGTAGCCGGGCCTAACGCCGCCCCTGGCTAACAGGATGAAACCACCTCACAGGTTTAATTCGTACAACAGCAACACCAAGAACTCCTTAATTTTTTTTCTAACATGAAATATTACAGATTAAAGTTCTTAACCTTGGCTTATTTTAACTTTAGCTGTAGTCTGAGTTGGCTGGGCTGGTCATACATGTAAAATGAAACAATGGATGAAACACGTCACGCAAACACCTGAGTGCTGTTTAAACAGGCCAACGCGATTAAAAAAATTAAATCTCATGACCACAATTAGGTAGAAAAGGGTAAAAGTTTTAAGATTAAATGGGGGTTAATCCATGATCAGCTTCATTTGATTTAATCTAGGGGGATATTTGGATCAACAAAATTAGGATAAAAAATAATTTAGGTATGAAATCTCATTTAATATTTCAGTCAAGAACAACCGTTTGTATTTTGAATTTTCTGAATAAAGTTTAAACTTTAAACAAATCTGTTATTTCCTGTGGATCCTGTCAGAGACGCTTCCTTGTGTCTCCTTTAATAATTAGGCTTATTCTGAAATACCAGACATCAAACTGACTTGTTTTATTTAAGAGACATTTAATCTGTTGCCATGTTCCCCAGAGCTAAATAAGTGCTGAAAAGCAAATTGTAAACAGCCCAGTCATTCCCCAAATCTGGCAGTTTTGTGTTAGTTTTAGCTTTAACAGTATAAGTCATTTACATTCAAACAGACACCTACTTCTGTAAACACAAATGTGTGATTTCTAGGTTTATATCTAGATTTGATCAAACAGCACAATCCCACAGACGTTGCAACCTTTGAGGGAGCGTACAACTGGCATGCTGACTGCAGGAATGTCTACCAGAGCTGTTGCCAGTTAAATAAATGTTCATTTCTCTACCAAAAGCCGTCTCCAAGGGAGTTTCAGAGAACTTGGCAGTACATACAACCAGCCTCACAACCGCAGACAACATGTGAACACACCAGCGCAGCATGTTCCCCTCCAGGATCGCCTGAGACCAGCCACCCAGACAGCTGCAGCAACAGTCGGTTTGCTTAACCTGAGAATTTCTGCACAAACTGTCAGAAACCATCTCAGGGAAGCTCATCTGCATGTCCATCATCCTCATCGGGGTCTGCAGCTGACTGCAGTCCTTCGTTGTAACCGACTTGAGTGGCCAAACACTCACATTCGATGGCGTTTGGTACATTAGAGAGGTGTTATGTTCACAGAGTCCTGGTTTTCACTGTTTAACTGGCAGACTGCGTGTGTGGCGTTGTATGGGTGAGCGGTTTTCTGATACCATACCACCTTTATTTCAATACCACATTTCAAAAGACGACATGTGAGCCGACCAAAGTGCTGCACAAAACAATCATAAAACAACATCACAATACAAATAAGAACAAACAGTAAAAACACAATAAAAGAGTCATTGTACAAAAGCCAATTTGTAAAAGTGAGTCTTCAGCAGAGATTTAAAAACAGCAATGGATGACTAGAAGGGGTTCAACGTTGTGGAACGAGTAGCCCATGGTGGCGATGGGGTACTGGTATGGACAGTGAACACAGGTGCATGTGCATTTTGAATGCACAGAGGTTCCGTGATATGATCCTGAGGAGGACCATTATTGTGCTATTCATCCATGACCATCACCAATGATAACCCACGGCTCCATATTGCAAGGATCTGCACACAATTCCTGGAAGCTGAAAACATCCCAGTTCTTGCATGGCCAGCATACTCACCAGACATGTCACCTATTGAGCGCGTTTGGGATGCTCTGGATCGACGTATACAACAGCGTGTACCAGTTCCTGCCAATATTCAGCAACTTCACACAGCTATTGAAGAGGAGTGGACCAACGTTCCACAGGCCGCAATCAACAACCTGATCAACTCTATGTGACAGAGATGTGTTGCTCTGCGTGAGGCAAACGGTGGCCACACCAGATACTGACTGGTTTTCTGCCCCTCCACTAGGGCTGGGCGATATGACGATTTTAGACCGTTTTACGATCTACACATCTGACGGTCTGTCATTTTTGAGAGACCTTTTTATCACGATTCACAGCTCTGCTGTTGAATTTCTGCCTCTGAATGAAAAGGGAACTTACCTCAGGGGAATGACACGCCTTTGTTTGACCCTTAACCAATCAGAGTGAGTCATAGTAATATATTAGTGCCCCGCTTGTTTTCACCTGTGTGTGAACAAACATGGCTTCGCCGCGGCTGAGCGACAAGGAGGTTTTCGTTCCGAAGAGGAACGCAGGGTTTCCTTAGCGCGCGGCGCTAACAACTTAGTGACGTGACATGTCTCGGAGAAAGCGTAAAAACACGTTGGACGCTTCTTCTGAAGCAGGAAAATAACACCGCTTCTTAAGCAGAGCACGACGCTGCCTCGGCTCGTCCACCCTCTGCCGAGCCGGTGTCGGTACCGACTGAGCTCGGTCACTGGGTCGATGGAGCTGCCCCGTGACTGCCTGATGGAAAACCAGCGGGTTTCATCAGACTCGTAGTTTCTTGTTTTTGCTGGGACCCCCTGTATTTTACCGCTCCCTCCTGCAGTCTTCCCCTATTAACATTTAAAATGATTCTGTAAATCTGTGTATCAATAGAAACAACCTCTGCCTCTGCCAGCTGCAGTAAACGTAGTCTCCAAATAATAAATAAGGTGCATTCATCTGTGTATCTCCTTTGATCCGCATTAGTGATATTTTCAGCACCAGAACAGTGAAGCAAAGAAAGATTCCTGAGTTTGTTAGTAATTTTATTTATTAGGTGCATCTAACCTGTTCTATTTTTCTCTGAAATGAGATCAAATCAGTGCTTCTATGGGTTGGCTCCAATCTGCACTGGAAAATTTTACTTTGTTTAGAGACTTGTTGCAGAAAATATTCAGAATGCGCAGTTATTTGCTACCACCAGCGATCTCTGGTCCAGCCGCACATCAGAGCCGTATTTGAGCTTAACTATCCACTACATGAGCAACTGGGAGCTACATAGTATTTTGAACAAGTTAATGTTTGCACAATACGTTTGCAATTGACATGTTTGCACTTTAAATATGTTTACGATTTTAATTTATGTTAAGTTACTTGAAAAACGAGAAAAACTGATTTTTGTAATTGTTTCTCTCAGGGCTTTTATCATCTCTGATGTGAGTTTAAAATATAAGTGTGTTAGCACTGTGTTGATTATCCCTAATATGAATAAATGTTTATTTATTCAATGTTTCTCTTCTTTTATATGCAATTGAAGTTATGCTATTCATGGATAAAAAAATCGTGATAAAATCAAAATCGTGATAAAATATTGGAAAAATCGTGATATTCTATTTTTGCCATATCGCCCAGCCCTACCCTCCACCCCCCATGAAGCAAAACTGCACATGTCAGGGTGGCCTTTTATTGTGGGCAGTCTAAGGCACACCTGTATATTGATCATGCTGTCTAATCAGCCCCTTGATATGCCACACCAGTGAGGTGGGATGGATTATCTTGGTAAAGGGAAAGTGCTCACCAACACACATGTAGACAGATTTCAGAACAATATTTGAGAGTCATGGGTGCTTTGTGTATGTGGACTCATTTTCAGATGTTTGAGTTCAGCTCATGAAAGATGGGAGCAAAAACTAAAGTGTTGTGTTTATATTTTTGTTCAGTGTAGGATCATTATGGAGTCGTTTTTATGTCGTTTCCACACTAAATGCTAGCTGTTACCATTGACATACAGTGTGGACTAAATTTCACTTAGAATTTCTATTTAATCTGACCTTTGATGACAGAGTCGTTCGTGCCTTTATTTCACACACCTGTAGTTAAGGTCTTTGATGGCTTGTGTGGAGCTATTTATTTACCTGAAGGTGGTGGAGGGGGGAGTAAAACTGGACAAACATGTTGACATTGGACTTTCTTGGAGGGACATTAAGCTTGTATTGATTTTTCCTTGATTACTTACCAGCTTCTAGGTGTGAATACAAATACAGCCTCCAACCACAAGCTTACAGATGGACCCAATCTTCCTTTTGATATTAATTTAACCTTGTCTGATCACAAAACAGGGAACGCCAACTTATAATAATCATCTGTTCTTCTTATGTCTCTCTCTCTCCTAGACAGGAAAAATGAAATGAAGGACGACCCATTAAAAGCTTTTATATTGTCCTTCATCAAAACTCAAGACAAGGAATTACATAGTGTAAAATGTTGTGACTTTATTTATCAGTAGATTGGAAGATACACCGATGTTCTGCTGAGCTGTGGTGGCCTCATGGAGGGGGCCATCGTCTAGCACACTGCTGCTAACCACTTACAGTTTTTTTTTTTACAGACGTTAGGACCCATTTCTCAATACTTAGGTCACATTTGCAAAACTCTACATACAGTGTGCACAACAGAAGTCTATGTGGGCCAAACTGAGGATCAATTATCATTGCTTTGGCACAAAATGCATTGAGTGACTACATCTCTCAAATGTCATGAAGTCCCTTCTCACTCAGACACAACAACTGCCAAAACTCATTGTACCAACAGGACATTTTGCACCTGCTTACATACTGTTCACTAAACTGTAAAACTTATGTTCAAAACAATAACTTACTGCAAAACTGAATATGACAGCAACATCCAACAGCAACATGTTATTGAAACATAAATGCAGTTTAACCAGCCACAGCTGACTCTAACTGTAGATGAACAGCTGCACAGGTGTTACACTTTCAATGTCATTAATAAAGCAGTCAACGCCAACATATATAATTGTATGGGACAATGTGGCATTTCACCACTCCCATGCAGTCACAGAGTGGTTTGTGGCCTATCCCAGAATGGAGTCACTTTTCCTCCCACCTTTCTCTCCATTCCTCAACCCCATAGAGGAATTCTTTGCCTCATGGCGGTGGAAGGTGTACGACCATCATCCACATGATCAAATGTCCCTTCTGGATGCAATGTATGCTGGATGCCTGGACATACCAGCAGTAGATTGCCAGGGATGGATCAGGCATGCCAGAAGATTCTTTCCTAGGTGTATTGCCCTAGATGACATAAGATGTGGTGTGGATGAGAACCTGTGGCCAAATGGAGAAGACCGAGAAGATTAGCATACTGAATCTGTATCAGTGGATGTTGTGTTTACAAAGTCTTGTGTTTTGGAAGTACTTAGTGCAAAAACAAATACCATTAAAAATAAATGAACAGCATGAAATATTGACTAATTCTGCATCATGTCTGATTCATTCCAGTAACATCTATTGGACGTATGAACAGAGATGTGTCCTTGTTTTAAACAAGAACATGTAATGCTACATGTTGTTTGTGTTTTTTAGGTCTTTGTTTTGTGGGTGACAAAGTGTGTTTGTCAGCTGTAAACCTTTGCTACTGTTCTGGAGGAATGAGTTTATTTGAGACCTGAATGAACTGTTTTGCCAAGCTGAAACTCAGTTAGGAGAACTGTGTGAAGTGTCTGGCAAAAGTGACATTAGTATTGAGAAATGGGTCCTAACGTCTGTAAAAAACTGTAAACATTCTCCCTCTCCTGATAATAACTTTTTGCTTTCCTTGACGTTGGATGTGCTACTACTAGTTTACCCGTTTAATTATAGATTCACCAGGATAAATACAATAAAGTTTATCTCTCACCAAATAGAATATTTACTAAGAAATCACAATGTAACCATAGAAACATACTTGTGTGTGTGTGTGTGTGTGTGTGTGTGTGTGTGTGTGTGTGTGTGTGTGTGTGTGTGTGTGTGTGTGTGTGTGTGTGTGTGTGTGTGTGTGTGTGAGCGCGCACGCTCTGTCTTCTCGATCCCCAGTGAGTCGTGGAGGATGGCTGCTTCTACTGAGCCAGGATCCTCTGGAAGTTTCTTCCTGTTAAAAGGGAGCTTTCCTCTCCACTGTCGCTGCATGCTTGCTTAGTATGAGGATTGCTTTAAAGTCACTGACGACTCGATGCAACCTGCTGGGTTCTTTATATAGGAAACTTTTTTTCTGTTTGGCTTAATGAACTGACTTGTATTGGAATGTTTGTTATGTGAAATGCCTTGAGACGACTCTTGCCGTGATTTGGCGCTTTATAGATAAAATTGAATTGAACTGAATCGAATTAAAAACTTAATGCAGTATTATTTCTGGAAAAACAAGTCAAACAACTGAATGAAAATCACAAATGTGAGACATGTGTGAAGAGTGTTTATGCAGATGTATTTTAACCATGTGCCTAAACATAAATTACAGCTGAGTTCAGGAGCACAACAGTACTTCTGCTGTTCTAAGTCACGGTTCTGCTTTTCAGCGTAATGCAGGGAAACTCTGTTTACAGCAGAGGTATTTGATGTCCTTGAGGCAGGAGAAGATGAAATCAGACTATATTTTATTTTCTTCTTAAATCAACTTTTATATCAGGGATGGTTGGATTATTTGTGGACTTTGAGGATGACTTAGTTCACCTTTGCAGTATTATTGTTCCAGTTTGTTGATGCTGTTTTCTAGTCACAGTTTCACGTTGTTTAAAATGACGCAAAAGACCACCCTTCTTCTTCTGGGAAGTCTTACTTTATTTCTTCTTAGATACGATTTCTTCCTCATCGACGATATTCCATCCACAACTTCACCAACACAGCACCTCCTCGATCGTTACTAAAAGTGATTCATCCGGAGAAATTTATGTGGGACAGTTTGTTCAGCATGAGGATGTCCTGAGGAGGAAGAGAAGGGAAGTCATCCTGTGAGTGTGTGAGTGCATTAAACGATCTGCTTGTCCTTCTTGAGTTGTTTCACATTAGGAGTGTGGTGGAGACTCTGGCTCTGCAGGAGGTGCAATGAAAAAGAGAACGTAAGGATTTGTGGTGTAGGACACAGCTGACACGAACACACACCACACACACTGCTCAGCAGGTGAGTGGCCTCATGTCAGCAACATGAACAACACTGATAGAAGAAGACAGGAGGACCATCGGAGGTCATTACATAGGTTCAGTGGCTTTTGAAAAGTCAATAAAACTACAGCATTATTCAAAAAATGATAAATACTAATCAATGCAACAAGGTCATCAAATGACTGTGGTGGTTATAGGACTAGGATCAGCAGGTGTGTCTATCTTCCCAACAGTTTTATAACATGACTAATGCAGCAGATGGGACTTTCCTCTGAAGCAAACCTGTTTATTCACACCATTTCTGTTTTATTCTACTTTTACATTTATGAAATCAAACCTAAGGATAGTTGATTCGTCGAGCTGATGGGAAAAATCTCCCCTTCCCAGTTTGGAGAGGTGTTCAGGAGCAGCAGGTGTCCAGTGTAAAACCTGCTCCAGATGGCACAGTGTGATCGGGGAAAGTAAATGATTAAAGGACCAAAGTGGAGGCAAAATTACTCTAACAGAAAGGAGAGCAAAAATAAAGCTTTATCTCCAAACGTTGTAAACTTCATTAATCTGCGCTTCTCTTATGAATCTGACAAAAAATATAAACTCACTAAATTCAGTTCAAAGTAAAAGTTAAAACCTAATTAACAATATCAATCATCAAAAAGCATGAAAATGATAACTGAGTTGTGAACACTGATCATTGCTACAAAAATGACATCAATTAGCAGAATTGTTTTACAGATTAAAACTTGATGAAATTAGCTGTTTTGGGTCAACTTTCAATGCAAACTTGTATATATATTTGCAAAAACTAAATTCGCTTTTTGACATTTTAAAGCCATATGCTAAAATACTTTATATATATAATAATATGGACCCAGTTGAGGTGTGTAATGGTTTACTTATGTGCAGAGGTGGAAAGAGTACTAAAATTTCCTACTTAAGTACGAGTACCAATACTTTGATAATTGTTTTACTCAATTACAAGTAAAAGTACTTGCCTAAATTTTTACTCAATTAAAAGTAAAAAGTATCGTAAACAAAATGTACTCAAAGTAAAAGTTACTTAGTTACATTTTTTTCAGCGTAAGGGTGGCTACATCTAAGTAGTGCTAAATCACAACGCCAGTTCACAATTCGCTCGTGTGTGCACGCACACACACACACACACACACACACACACACACACACACACACACACACACACACACACACACACACAAACACACAGAGCTTGAAGGAGGGATTTCTATCCAATCACGAGAACAGGACGTTCACATTGATTGGACGAGGTTTTTCTAGGATGGTAAGTTTCATTTGTGATTAAAATTCTTTATTTTGAAACAAAAAAAGTTAATTTTTAGATGCCATCAGTGTGTGAGGTATCTCAATGTTTTCATGACAAAACTCTAACATGAGATTGTGCTCTAACCTGTCACATAACAAGCCTAATGCAGTCAAACATGTCAGATGGACTGAATGACAGCTGCTAACGTTGGCCCTGCCCTACTTTACGTCTACATTACAGTTCCTTTATCCTTGTCCATCCTAGAGCTCCTCTCTGACCTACATGCTTATTTAGAGCAACTGATTTTTAAAGTTAGAGTTCATCCTTGGTGGTGGGTTCACTCACTCATTTAACCATTCACCACTGAAATCAGTTTGTTCATTCCAATCCTCCTAAATAATCCTCCAATCGTCCAACTGGAATCCTTTTTGGGTCCCGTAACATCCATCCTGTCAGAATAGGTCTTGGGAGCCCAGGTGTTACTAGAACTAATGGTGTCTCCTCACCAGCGTGAGCCTCCAAACATGAACTTTAAATGCATGCATTAATCTCCTCTTGTAACACTTTAACGTGTTTTAAAAGGCTTGTATCATGATAAGTTACACCTCCCAGACTAAAGATAAGATAAAACATTATCGTAGATACTATTAAGACGTCATTATTTATGAAATAGAAGTTATTTTCCTGAGCCATTACTTCAGCCAAGAAATAAGATGCATGGATTTGATGAAACCACGCTGTCTCATGCTGTTCTATATGTGTAACACACACACGCACGCGCCCACACACATACTGCAGCATGTTAGAATAATGTGAATGACTAATTTAACTACACTGAACTGCTTTTGTAAAAATTTGATCTCTTATTCTGGAGTAAAATAAAGAAACAAGCTAAATCATCACGTTTTAACTCACAGAGGCCTGCAGGTCTTCTGTTTTATGAGCAGAGCGCTGATAATCTGCTTGTTATGAGCGCTGAACGTTATTCTGCCGCTGCCGTGCGGAGCAGTAGGGAAACACGTTTCAAACACGGAACCGAGTCCAGCTACGGAACCGAGCAGAATTCTGATGACGTCACACCGGTGCGCGAAGGTGCAGGATCCAAAACACAGGAGAGGAGGGAGAGAGGAGGTAAACAGCGAGTTGAGGAACTGAACTGATGTCTTTGAGCTAAAGTGTACACCCCCACGGTTTAGACACGGCACTCATGCAGGTGTCTCTTTCCGTTCCGACGCCCCTACACGGAATATTTTTAATTTATTAAGCCTACAATTTATTTTTACTCAGTAACAGATATGATTTAAAATGTAGCGAATTACAATTCTTTTTTAAAAACTTCCCCTTCCTCCTTCAAGTAAAAGTAAAAGCACAGCTTTTGAAAATATATGTGTCTCTCATATAAGCTCTTTTATATGAAAATATATGTATCTCTCACATACGCTCCTTATATATTATCATAAATACATTATTATATGCCTTTTCATGGAATCTTGTTATAATATCAAAAACCTCTCAGTGCCTTTTCTGCACAAAGCTCTAACCAGCTGCATACCTGGAAGGGAGTAACACATCCCATCTCCTGTCTGCCTTATCTCACAGCACCAACTGTTCCGAGGATGTTGCAGGATGTGTTCCTGGCCATCTCAAGGTTGCATGTTCTTGGGATGAATTGGTCTTTCATTAACAAGGCTATTAGCTGACGTGCGTCTGCAAGTGCAGATGGCAGAACTACGTATGTAACATTCCATAATCTGGTAATAAATATAGCTGCTGATCAGAGAACGCCAGAACACTTGGATGCAGCAGACAAGAGCTAAACGCGGGGTTCTAGCTGGAGCTGCATGTGTTCTCCCCTCTGGAGCGGTGAAAAGAGACTGGTCTTCTGATTATTTGACTCCACATTCTACCAACGAAAGGAGTTTCTCTCCATTTTCTCCGAACCTGTTTTTGGTCTAACAGAAGAAAGACCAACACTTTTAAAAACGACTTAAAAGGTATAAATTTACAAAAAAGCTACTCAATTACAGTAACGTGAGTAAATGTAATTCGTTACTTTCCACCTCTGCTCATGTGGTTCATTTAAATTTTTCTTCTTGTTGCAGTAGGAACTTTTGAAGCAGCGCCAGTTAGGGAAATAATTATTTGTGGACACCGGCTGATAAAAGCAGACAAGTAAAACATTAGATTAAGTCATCTTCTCTTCCATATCTTCTCTTCCATCTTTTAATAAATACACAAATACACAAATACACAAATACAGTCTGCCAGCAGAGCAAATGCAGGCAGCGTTTCCCTCTCATGTGACGTTTGCATGGATTTACTTACTGACGTTATTTTTAACCTGTTTTTCAAAGTCTTTTGAAAAATGTCGAATAAAATAAAATTAGTGTTCTGCTTTGGGATGTCAGCACGGTTTGACACAAAATTGTTTTTACATTTAATTCTTCTGTGGAGCAGGTGTTATTTGTAAAACACACACACACACACACACACACACACACACACACACACACACACACACACACACGCGCGTGTGTGTGTGCAAAAAAATGAAATAAAGGCCTATTATATAAATGTTTTTCAGGTTTTTTTTCCAACCTGAGAAGTCTTCTTCAGAATAATTCCTGAAAAGTCATAATTTTTCCTTCCCCAAAATAAAAATTACATAATTTATAAGCCCAGAGAATTGGTTTAAATCCCTAAAGTGTTTCTGTTCCGGTTGCATGGGGTCATTCCTCCGCTGTCCTGACATCACACACCCTCACATGTGATCCGGCAGCTTTTCCTGACAGTGAAGCTCACAGGAACTTCCCTGTGGGACCCTTACAGAACTACAGGCTCTGAGATAATAAATGTTTGATACCAGGCTCCATTATGGCCACAGGTCTGCTCCTCTGAAGACCCCTGGTTCTGGATCCTGTTGTTTGGTCTGCAGCAGCAGACAGTCGGTTGATTATCAACTCAGATTTCAAAGCATCTGCTTACAAATATGTCTAACTCTCGGCAAACCTGGTACCAGTTCACACCACATGTAGATCCATAGCCTCCATACAATAATTAGTTCTCCAAGATACGGATGGCCTGTTTTAAGAAACAAAATAGCTGATTTTTAAAAATATTTTTACAAACTTTTAATCGAGTCTTCAAGCTGCACGTAAAACGATCTTGTTTCCAGACGATCAGTTTGTGCACAACATGTTTTAGAATTTATTTAGTCAATAAACTTATAGTCATCAAATATTTTTGACTTTCTTTACCAATGGCCCAAGTGGCAGTTCTATAATTGCTGTTAAAGGGATACAGCACAAATTTTAAATTTTTTTTATTTTTAAATAATTTTCTTGAGTCAGAATGTGCTAAAATGATCCTTTAATGAAAGGCCACCCAGCCCCCATTGCCCCCTGTGGCCAGAATATTCCACTTGCAACTTCTGAGTGTCGGTCTGGTCTGTTGGGCCTTTTGAACTGACCTGCCTGGCACTGCAGTCTGGTTCCAGCACATTTCCTGCATGTTTTAGATCATGACACTAAGGAAGGCTGGGGAGACGTTTCAGCTGTAGATTAAGGTGTTAAAAAATAAAACACACAGTTAGGAGATAACATTTGCTTTCAGTTCTACAAACGGACACTAGGGATGCTAAAAGCTAGCTAAAACTGCCAAGTCTCCATTCAAAGATGTGTGTAACACATAATTTTCACATTTTCCTATGTTTTTTAAGTTTTTTAACAGACTTTGTATCATCCATCGAATTAACGATGGATATTTAATTAATGATGTTTATTGCATCATAATTGTTCTTTTAATTAGACTAACTGATGTGAAAGTTTGTATTGAGTGAAACAAGAAAGTTGGCAGATTTTATTCCATTTCTTTCTTGAAATTTATTATGTTTGAACAGTGGCGGCTGGCCAGTAGAGGGCGATAGGGCGCCGCCCTCCCAGTTTTTCCGTGTTTTTAATTTTTATTAAAAAAATAAATAAATAAAATTAACAATAATCACATATTCTAAGTTAATTGTGTGTTTTGTAACAAAAATAAATCATATATATATATATATCTATATTGGTCTCTGCCGGTCTCTGCCGAGCGGTGGAGGCTGTGTGTGCTGTTTTTCAATCGCCCAAACAGGACGAGACCAGCTGTCCAATTGCTGACAAGAATATCAAACGGTAGGAATGGGAATGTATCCAATCAGCGTCGACGTTGTTTCAGAACGTTTCAGAAGCATGATGGGCGATGGAGCTACCGCCAAAGGATTCGTTGGTGTTCGGTAGAACTCGGCAGAGTCGTTTTTGGTCGTGACGCAGATGTAACATGGACGCCGCCGGTGACTACTGAAAATATATGTAACTCTCATATAAGCTCTTTTATTATTCATTGTTATATGATACTTTTTTCATTATGGAATCATGTTATAATATCAAAGGCCTCTCTGTGCTTCTCTCCTGCATGAGCTCTAAACAGCTGCAGGAACTCCAAAAGGGAGTGAAAGTGTTCCTTCCTTCAGTTCCTCAATACAAGAACAATTGTCTTTGTTAGCAAAGGATGTTGCAGGATGTGTCCTGGTCATCTCAAGGTTGCATGTCCTTGGGATGAATTGGCCTTTCATTAACAAGGCTATTAGCTGACGTGCGTCTACAGGTGCAGATGGCAGAATTACGTGTGTGTATGGCAAACTGCGTATGTTACATTCCTGTGCTTTTCAATAAAAATCAGCCGTTTCAGCAGAACGGCGAGAGTCTGTCCGAAGCAACTGACGGGAGCAGGTCGCGGGACCTGCTGTATGTTGCAAAGGCTCTCCCCCTCATGAGCGGTGAAAACAGAGACTGGACTTCTGATCATTTGTCTCCACATTCTGCCAACTCAAAAGGTGTTTAACTCCATCTTCTCCGTACCCGTGCTTGGTCTAACAGAAGAAAGACCAACAAATTTGGCGTCACGAACAGGATTTTTTCTTTTTGAAGAAAAAGGAGTTTTTGGAGGACAATTTGACCAACCGACCCAGTGAACGATCTTGGCACAGAACACCGCGGTGGAAAACAAGGTGAGCAGAACCTTATTTCTAAAAACTGCTCATTGGATTTATCCAAAGCCTTTGTGTCCAGAATCATAGTAGCTGTGGTCCTAAAAATAATAGTTGGAGAAGAAAGTGGAGACAAGTGCAGAAGAGATAAGAGATTTTTGTAATGGTTTAATGGTGAAATAAGATAAGGATTTTTACAATGGTTTAATGATAAATGAGATAAGGAAATAGTACAGAAGAAGGGTTGGAGGCCCAGGGTTATTAGAGAAGCCCTAAATTCCATTTTCCAGGTCGTGGCTGACCACACTATTTGCTGACGAGCGAATAGAAAATATAACGAGGTTATATTAAGCTAGGGTAGGGCCTTAGGGGTGGGAACCCTAAAATACTGCAGGTCAAGGACCTGGTTTAGGTTAAGGCCCTGGGAGGCTAAAGAGAGCTCCCTAAAGTTTAAAGTACAGGTCGAGGACCTGGTATGGGTTAAGGGCCTGGGAGGCTAAAGAGAGCTCCCTAAATTCTAAAGGTCGAGGACCTTTGCATGAGATGAGAAAAATGTTCTAAGGTAACTGTTTTTGCATAAAATGAGCAATGTTTAAAATATGACAAGCAGCCCAGTTGAAGCCACGAGAAATAAGGTTTTATTGAGAAAGTCAGCAGAAAAGGCGATGAAGGAAAAAGGGGTAGATGTTAACAGTAGAGGTAACTGGAGCAAGATTTGGGAAGTGAAGGCTGCAGAATCGAGAGAAAAAGGCACAGCTGTAGACAAGCTTCACTGTGTGTGTAAGCTGAGTTCAGCCTGTGTGTGTGAGGCGCAGCAAGAGGCTGCTTACGGCTCTGGATTGAAAGTGCAGCACTAGGAGAGTGCAGAATGCAGAGCAGAGTTTTGGGAGCTCCGTGTGTGTGTGTGTGTGTACAGCGCTGGATGGTGTGTGTGAAGGCCTGATGCAGTACCAGAAAATAAATAAATAAGATAAATAAGAGCTTTAAAAAGTTGCAACTCGTATATGTAAATTACACTGCAGTGCTAAAATTAATGTTTGGAGCTACGCAAAATTCAAATTCTGCAACCCTGTTCTGATCAGTCTTTGAACAGAACACCATAAGTTAATAAATAAAAGGTTTTTAAAGTAACATATGTGTATGTATGTGTGTATGTATGTATATGTGTATACATATATATACATATGTAGTGTACAAGCGTGATAATCATTTGTGTGCGGAGCAGCATGTGAGGGACCCCGATCTGGGGGTTAAGTGGCCTGGAGATAAAAAAAAAAAAAAAAAAAAAAAAAAAAAAAAAAAAAAAACAATAAGAAATGCAAGTAAGGTTGTATATGACAGCTTTATTTCAGAAATATATGGATATACATATACATAAAGTCAGATAGCTGCTAAACAGTAAAATCAAAACAGATCTGCAGAAAATAAATATATAAACTATTCCTCAGAGCGCTCACAGAAAATTGCAATTGGATTTGCTCTAATGTTACATAAGGCCTGCTTGAAAGCATAGTAAGCATTAAATTCTGAAAATAACCAGTGCAGTGTTAAATAAATTCTGTGCTTAAAATATTACATATATATATAGAGAGAGAGAATAAATAAGTGACGGACTGACTTACTTTAAAAAAAAAAAAGACTGTGACAAACAAAGAATGTCTCTGTGCCTTGTGAATGAGTGGATGCGTGTCTTCTTGCATGAGAAGTAAATGCTGCTTTCGCTGGATCTTCTCCTGAATGACTCAGTTTTTAATAGAGGGAACAGCTGCTTGAGAAACGGTGCGGTTCATGTTTTTGCTAGACGGTTATTTAGTTCAAGAGACTGTGGAAACAATAGAAAAAGAATTTATCGTTAGTGTGATGACAAGTAAATCCTTTAAAATACAAAAGTTGCATGGTTGTGGTTATAAAGGAAGTATTTTGTCTGATTATGGGCCGTGGAGTCAGCTGGACTCCCTCGCTCTCTCTGTTTTTCTGTGTAACATGCAGTTTTAAGCAATTTGTGACTTTAGAAAGGATATTTTTCGGTGTTTTGGACGTACCTTAAGGCTCCTGGTTAGGGTATTCAGGAGATCCTTCCTCTCGGACAGATCTAGTGAGAATGACTGGAGTTTCAGCCTGGGGACCTGACTCCACCCACTTTTACACACAAGAATCCCATAGTCTAAAAATAGCACAGGGTGCTGCGAAAAGCAGCTCTGAACTTCTCAGGATCATCTTTATAAAAACCATAAAATTAACAAATAATCAGTCAAGAAATAAAATATTTGTTAAATCTTGCTATAAAACAAAATCCAATAATTGTCTTGCCTCAACTTTAAGAACCATTAACGTTAATGGCTGGATTTTGAGACGCTGAATAATGAAAAAACAGATAAACTAAGTATTATTTCCTGTAACCCGGCTAGAAACTGTACCAGGCTGTTTTGAGTTAAAAACTGGTAGTTATTTTCCTAAAATAAAATAGATAAATAAAAAATGAAAGGAGGAATCTTGCATTTGGGATAGATTGTGCCTAATGTTTAAAACCTGTGTAGAACTGATTTGATGATTCAGAACAAATTGTGCATAGGAAGTAGTTCAGATTTATTTTTGAGTCAATAAAGTCGACTAATTATTAGAAACCATCGTTGATTTTGATTTGTAAAAGAGAAAGTTCTGTCATTTCAACCCAATCAACATATTTAAGGAAAACGTTTGCTGTGCATTGTGGTGGGCATGAACTTTACTGGGTGGGCCTGTCACAACCAGCTGCAAAGAATGTTTGGGTCTGACTTCTATACAAAGAGAACCTGGAAGCCCTCACCAAAAGCTGTGACTTATAACATCAAGACGGGGAGCACTACAAGATGGACAAAGAGGCAGAAACGTATTTGCCCTGCTGCTGATGAAACAAAGTACAAAAGGGGGAGCATGTGTGCTAACATGTGAACTTTAATCAATGACGGTGGTCATCCTGGACTTACAAAGAGAGGCTCAAAAGAGACTGTTTCCTATGGTTACACCCAGTAAAAGAGTGCTTGCTGCAGTCAGGTAATGAACAAGGCTTTTTGGCAACAACCAGTTGAATTGATGAAATGTCAGAACTGTGGAAAATTTACTAAACTACTGTAGAACATAGTTAACTGAGAAAGTTAGCCTAAAAAAAAAAGATAATAATAATAACAATAAATAAATAAATAATAGGATTAGTAACCTGGATTTCAGCCCAACTCACCATTGGACGTCAATATAATCTTTATTGTCTTAGGATTCTCAGCTGCAGCGGACATGCAGTAAAGCCTTATTTTCTTTTCAAAACGGAATACATCAGCGTTATCACTTATTTTCATTGGTTAAGGAAACGGTGTCTATTTATAAGTCTAGGAGAACGCTTTAGGCTTCAACAGTTTTCTCCTTCGAGCAAACATGCGCAAATTTCCGGACAGTTTATAGTAACGTTCCATCCCATTCCATTCATTGCATAAAAATAAACATTAAATGAATAATTTGGCATTCAGCTGACTAAATGATTTATGGAACATCTCATCCGAGACAACAGTGTTGTTTCAGCTCCGTTGAGTTTCCCAACAGATCTAGCCAAACCTAGCTGATCCTATATTTTTCTATCAGCTGTAAGTTCTAACGTAGAAAATAATGTTACAAAAATATTGAATAATGGTACCCCTCATTCGATAAAAATTATGTTCACATTTTTATCCTGTGAAATCTTTAACATAATATTTTTAATTGGCCTTTTTGACGACAATTGGCTAAATGTCTTTAAGATTATCATCACAGGATGGCATGATAAATAAGTAAATAACATAAATAAATAAATAGATAAAAATAAGAGAGAAAAAGCAAAATTAATTAAATGAAACGTAATCGTAATAAAACGTTAAATTGATCTAAAATCTGTCATTCAGTGCCACTGGGAAAAGGAAGAGGATAGGGGAGTATTTCTTAGCACAAATCACGTTATTGATTTAGCAATGCAGCTTAATTTCAGATGCTTTAAGGATGATACTAACTTGTGTTATAGATGGAGGAGTAGCACAGAAACACACTTCTAGATGAGGAGATAAGGAAAAAAACTGCTGATTACCAATACTATGCACAAACAAACCTGTAACTGCAGTTTCGTTATTTATGAATTAACCTTAAGTAGTGAATTAATTCTTAGGATTTCTTGTGCGAGTAGTGTTCTTAAAAAAGAAAGAAAGAAAGAAAGAAGGTAAGAAAGACAGGTAGTTTAGGTAAGGGACAACCTGAAACTATTTGGTTGAATTGATAGTAAAAGTGGTTGTCCTAATTTCTAATTGAAGAGATCACATCGCAACATGAGTTTAGAACGGCAGTTATGGGAAGTGTTGTTGGATTAATTTGATCACACGCTTTAGGTCTTATTTTTTCTTTCCACTGATTTAGCTTTAGGTTAAGTGTTTTCACACTTTCGCTTCAGTCTGACATTTGCTTGGTGTGTGAGGGCACAGAGACGTGTATGGACCGTGTGTTTGACTGTGTTTGTCTTGTTTGTTTGTTTATTTATCTATATGGGCATGGCTGAGCCTTGAGAAACATCAACAAAGCCATTGGACTATTCTGAGTAAATTAACCAATTCAAATTCAACTTCAGGATCCTGAAACAATTTGGCTATAACCTCTAATTGATGAAGGACATCTTAAGAATTCATTGTACAAGGCTTCCTCTCCAGTGTTGCCGGAACTGTTATAAAACCCATGCATGGTTGTATATTTTAGTTTGATCATTTATACTCATTGAATTATTGTTGTTTGCTTTATGTTTTAATTTCTTTGTAATTTTTTCTCTGTGACACAGGTGGAGATGCTGGTGGCAAAGTGGATCCCACTCATTTCTTTCTCCCACACACATTCTTACTCTCTCCCTCTCTCTCTGTGTATGTGCATGTGTATGTGTTTGTGTGTCTGTGTGTGTCCATGTCGTGATGTCACTGTACCTTTAATTGCGCTTGCTGTTCGTAACTGTATGTGTCTGATGTTGAAGGTATCAGAGGCTAGGGTCAGTAAGAGCTAGGACATTTTTGTGCATAACCTTTAATCCCTAGGCGATCGGTTCGGGGAACTTCTGGTCCGGCCAGAGTGTGAATCTTCCTACCAACTATCTGCCGAGATCAATTGGACTGCACAAGCCGAGAAAGCCTTCATTGGACCACAACCACACACACGAAGATACTTCGCCTTCGGTGCCAGGCGTCTGGGTCCTGCTGAAGGTCACCAAAAGAAAGTGGACGGAACCGAGGTGGACCGGACCCTACAGGATCACAGAGAGGACGTCACACGCTGTCCGGCTGGATGGCAAAGGAGACTCCTGGTACCATTGGACCCAGTGTGCTGCAGCGGAAGAGCCACACCGCACCCTGACCGAGGTCCAAGAGAACCTGTCACAAGGAGAGGAGCCTAACCTGGAAGAGAAGCAGCCGACATCTGCCTGACCAGAAAAAGGATCCAAAAACCAGGAAGAGAAGTAGCTGACTACAGTAGCGTGCCAAGCTACCAATTCTGCGGGACGAGGTAGCATGCCAAGCTGCCACCACATCCTGCAGGACGAGAATCGTGACATCATCACCCCCTGCAGCTGCCTGGAGCCAGTGGAGGGACCTCAACAGGGGGAAGAAGTAACCACCATACGAACATTCTACAAGGGTTATATTTTACACCCTCATTTATTTTACAAGGATTGATCACCATTGCCATCTCTCCTCCACCTGCTGACCCAATTATCCAGATGCCCTTGTTAGCTGTAATCTGATTGATTGTTTGTATTTGTATTTTAAAACTTTGCTTATTGGATTCTTTTTGATGGAATTTGGTGTTATTGTTTTGATTTCTTATATCTTTATTGAACTCTTAAAAGAGTTCAAAAGGGGGATTGAAAATATATGTAACTCTCATATAAGCTCTTTTATTATTCATTGTTATATGATACTTTTTTCATTATGGAATCATGTTATAATATCAAAGGCCTCTCTGTGCTTCTCTCCTGCATGAGCTCTAAACAGCTGCAGGAACTCCAAAAGGGAGTGAAAGTGTTCCTTCCTTCAGTTCCTCAATACAAGAACAACTGTCTTTGTTAGCAAAGGATGTTGCAGGATGTGTCCTGGTCATCTCAAGGTTGCATGTCCTTGGGATGAATTGGTCTTTCATTAACAAGGCTATTAGCTGACGTGCGTCTACAGGTGCAGATGGCAGAATTACGTGTGTGTATGGCAAACTGCGTATGTTACATTCCTGTGCTTTTCAATAAAAATCAGCCGTTTCAGCAGAACGGCGAGAGTCTGTCCGAAGCAACTGACGGGAGCAGGTCGCGGGACCTGCTGTATGTTGCAAAGGCTCTCCCCCTCATGAGCGGTGAAAACAGTGACTGGACTTCTGATCATTTGTCTCCACATTCTGCCAACTCAAAAGGTGTTTAACTCCATCTTCTCCGTACCCGTGCTTGGTCTAACAGAAGAAAGACCAACACTACAACCAGCATGGATACCGGATCTCAGCAGCCACTGAATTCAGTTTGGTCTCTTCTCCAGCATCCGTTCGAGAGGAGAACTATGGTGGAAAAACTTAATGTCAAAGAGCTTGGACCAGATCAGCCCGACGTAAAGATAAGCCAGCAGGAGAAGGAGAGAGGTAAACTGTACACACTAGGCTTCTCCCAAAATTGGTACACCAGGAAGGCTTGGCTAGCTGGATGCAATCACGCTAATGCGTTATTTTGCTTTCTGTGTTTGTTATTCAAAACGGCTGGGACAGATAAGGCATGGATGAGTCAGGAGTTACAGACATGAAACATTTTTCTGAGAAGGTGAAGAAACACGAGTCATCCCGGGCACACATGGGCTGTGTCTCAACTCAGGGTCTGCATCCTTCGAAGGACCCAGCCCACCCAGCCGACGTGGGCTGCGTCCTCCGTCGGCCGGGTAGACCGGATGTTAACGGCTGTGAATTTGGACAGGCCTAGCCTTCATGAACTCCCTCCGCGAACGTTCCGTCGCCTAGCAACCGTGGAACCGCTGGGCAGAAGGGAGAAGGAACTTTAAACGATGGAGCTCGATGTTTTATTTAGCTTTTTAACCCCCAGAAACCCAAATTTAGAAAACAACTGCAAAATCTTTTTTTAACCTTTCACATGTTGTTCTAGGAGGCCAGATAAATGGGCCTATTTACACATTTTAACAGTCAATAGTGTTGCAGAACTGAACAATAGGACCTATTAGCAATGTAAATGTGGTTTTAAAAAGAAAAAAAAATGGGGAAGGTTTATTTTTGTAGACTTAAATCTGATGTTGTAATATTACAACCGTGGGTCTCTGGGGGTTAATCATTTCCTTGACTGTTGGAGAGCTAATTCAGAGAAAATACTTTAGACAAGCTGAGCCTGAGCAAAGATGTGATAATAGTTTTTAATACTTTCTAAGAGTCTTAATTTGACCAAAACCGATTTATCACCTTTTAAGACTTTTCAAGACCCAGCGGATACCCTCTAATATTAAACAATTCACATTTGTAAACAAAAATAAAATTCAAGAGTTTAATGCAGAACTGATTTTATTTAGATATTTCTTTTATATGTACATGTTTAATCTTTATTAACCATTTTTTTCTAGCAAAGTAAAAAGCTGTCAAAGTTCTCCCTTCTCTCCTGTGCCCTCTGCTGCTCTGCCTCCCTCTGCAGCCTCATGTCCTCCCAGATCAGATCCAGAAGCTGGTCATCGCTGTCACCTTCCCCTGGATGCCCATTTTCTCCAGAATAGTCTTAACAAACATGTAAGAAAAGAAACAGGAAGAGAAAAGAGGACAACGGGTTATTCCTTTCATGTTTTCACAGAAAAAATAAACTCAAAGAGTTTTTAAAATATGAGATGTTATTGTACCTCCATGCCACAGCCGCCGAATACTTTGCTCCGGTGATCAAGTGGTCCATCTCCGCCCTAAGCTTAATAGATTCCCTGGTTTTCTCTTTTGTTCCTAAAATACAAACTCCTATTAAAATCAGGGGGAAAACGTAGCGGGAGAACACCGAGCGCGGCCGAACATACGAGCCGAGACCGCAATACAAGCACTTTTACTGTAACATTTCTAACTAAAATAACGTTCATGTATCACAAAAAGTCCTTAACCTAACAGTTTTCAAGTTTATACTGACATTTATATGCGCAATCCTCTCCGACAGCTCCCGCTTCACTGTCCGCCATTGTTTTTAAGTTTTTCTGCTGGCCGGCCCGCAAGGCATCTTGGGAAATGCTACCTATTGAAGGATACACCCGACCCATCCTTCAGTCAGGCGAAAAGAAGGCCGCATTCGTCGACCGCATTTGAAGGAGTCTTCGAATTGGGACAGGCCTAGTCGCGGCGCTGTGACGTAACCGGCCGACGAATCCGGCCGACGTAGGATGCAGACCCTGAATTGAGACACAGGCATGGACAACAACACGGTGAAGCTAGCCATGCTAGGCAGCAGAGCTAACGTTGCCATGCAGGGAACAACAGCAGCTGGGTGCAGAGGTAAGCTGTACATTACATTTCTGTGAACAAGACAATCAGAATCAGAAATCCTTGGTTATCCCACAAACCGGGACATTTGTTTAATAACATGTTTAATGTGAAATAACTGTAAAAACTAATTTCAACACACATACTTATTATACATATTTAATCACGTAAATGTGTATTTCATGTAAATTTGTACATACATCAATCTGATTCCATTTTACTTGTTACACTTCTGCTGCAGCAAACAAATTTCCCAACTTTTGGGACAATTAAACATTTCTGATTCTCAATTAGATGTTTTTACCTCAAATGTAAAAACATCTGATTCTCAATCAGATGTTTTTACATTTGAGGTAAAAACATCTGATTGAGAATCAGAAATGTTTTATTGTCCCAAAAACTGGGAAATATGACATTTGTAAGAGGATACTGATGACATTATTTCCTATGAAAGTGTTTCCTATGTACTTATCTGTTGTTTTTTATTCATCATATGACAGGTTTTTCACACCATCCTGAGCCATGCAAAAGAAGATTCTTGTCACCACACCCATGACCACAGCCGAATCAGAAAGGTGCTTTTCTACTTTAAAGAGGATTAAGACTTTCCTTGAGGAACACCATGACACAGGATGGGCTGAATGCTCTTGCCATGCTCTCCATGGAAAAAAAGCTTGTCACAAACATTCCTGACTTCAATAAAAAGCTCATCGAGAGCTTTGCCACTCAGAAGGACAGAAGGGCAAAATGTCTGTACAAATGAGGTATCACACACACACACATGCATCCACTTGATCTTTGTATAAAGTTGACCTTGGCATAACACTCCAGAAATATTTAACAGTGTAAATCTCTGGCATTTTGTCTAAGTAGTTTTTACTACCATTACTGTAACAGTGACCTGCTCATAATTTTTGGTGTTCACTCAAATGTTGAAATTAAACAAAATGTTTTTGTTACTTGCCTCTTGCATTGCCTATTTACCATTTATGGTCATGTTATTTTATGTGCAATTGAATGCAGTATTTTTCAACCTTGGTCTGCAAAGCAGCGTGCCAATAGTCAGACACACCTGGATTAATCAGTTTGTCCAATGATGTAAGACAGGAAATAAAAGAGCTGTGCTTAATTCAGGAAATAGTGAAGTTGTGCACAAAGCTCAGAAAGCACAAGTTTGTTTTAAAAAAAAAAAAATACCACAGCCCCACCAAAAATATTTTTCACCAGCCGCCACTGTGTTTGAATCAGGCTTTTATTTTGTAAAACTGTTGTGTTACATGTTCAGATGCTGTCTACACTTTGAAGGGTAAGCACAACTGAGGTTAACAGCAGCCTGATTTGCTGCTATGTGTGACATCTATAGACATCTTCTAGCTTCACGTGGTTCAGATGGAACCAGGTAATCATTTCTGCATCCAGTTAACCGTCAGGACTTTTTTAATTTTAGCTCCTTCCTCATGACTCCTGCAGTTTGTCAGCAACACCTAAAATTTGGGAATTTATCAGGAAAAGTGTTAAATGAATGTAGAATAAAATCTAAAGAATAAATCTGATTCGGATGTTTAGATTGGTATTCTGAGTGCCAGTTTGGTCTGATTTGACACGTATATATTTTTTATGAGTTTTTAGTTAGATTTTCTGCTCAGCACCACAAAAGGTTTTCCTCTCAGTTGCATTATTTTGCTTTAAAATCCCCCTAATGAATCTGAAGATTAGACATCAATCTAGCCTGGCCTGCCAGACGCGTCCTCTGTTTAATTCTGCACAGAGAATGAGTCTGGTAACTCACAGGCAGAGAGGCACTTGAGGGGCGGGACTAGGCAGCTCAAAAATGACCAATCAGAAAAAAGACGGAAATCCCGACTGTACCGCACGACGCGGTAGATTTCTAGTTGTAGTAAAAAAATGGAGTCTGGCAACGGCGCAAACATCTTTTATTTTTTTAGAAGAAATACTTTTAGCGCTTCTACTTGTGGTTTTGAAGACATTTGAGTCATTTAGAACAGATGAAAGAGTCGCAGCAAACTCCGCCGCTGTCTTCGTTGTTTATGAGAAACTGAGCGCCGCTGTGTGTGACGTCTGCGACGCTGTAGCTTTTTTTAGCTGTAGTAAAAATGGAGTTTGGCGACAGCACAAACATCTTTGTTTAGAATAAATGCTTTTAGCGCTTCTACTTGTTGTGGTTTTAAAAACATGTTCAAATCATTTAGAACAAAGGAAAGAGCCACAGCGAACTCCACTTCAGTCACCATGTTTATGACGAACTTGGCGTTGTGGTGTGTGACGTACGATACTCAGCTCTGATTGGCTTGGTTAGAATTCTCACGGGTAGCGATGGGTACCGAATTCGGTACTTTTTAAGGTACCGACCGAATTCCATAATACCGACTGAGCACCGATTCACGTCATTTGAAACGGTGCCTCGTTTCGGTACCCGTCCTTCATAACGAGAATTTGCCTGGACAGCTGCGCATGCGCAAGAGCGTTATGTCGTTGGTCGCTGCGAGCCAGTTGTAAACAGAGCAGCATGTAGAAAGAACGCAAGCTAAAGCTTGGGTCCACTTCACTAAATGTGATGGGTAACTGGGTGATGATGAAACCAGCGACAACGATCTAAGTGAGACATCCTCATCTTAATCTGCTGCAGTAGGTAAATAAAATGTTTAAGATACCGTTAGCTTGATTCGTTAGCTTCCGTTCCGCTAATGGTGCGTTCGCTTTCTCCTCGGAACTCCGAATTTCCGGCTAGAAGAACATGAACGTGCTCTAAAGTTTGGCTTCACTTTACTAAATGCGACGGGTGATTGGGTGAAGATGAAACCAGTGACAATGATCTAAGTGTGAGGCACCATCGTTTTAATCTGCTCCAGCAGCTAAATAAACTGTTTGAGATAACGTTAGCTTGATAAATTAGCTTCCATTGCCACCGTTGTTATCAGCTAATGGTGCGTTCACTTTCTCCTCGGAAATTCTAACTTCCCAGTAGGAAAAATCAAAGAAAAAGGACGGCAAAAGGAATGAAGATATGTCACACAGTGGAATGTGTGTTTTTCTGTTGCTTTAAATTCTTTTATTAATTGTTGGAATTTCTTAACAGTTTTGTATTATTGCATGATTTTGTCGTGTGTTGTTGGTTTTATGGGCCTGTTTAGTTTATATTGTTTTTGCCACTGTTGACATGACAAGTCACCTGAAGAGGTGGGCGTGACTGGGAGAGCGCACCAGGTGCGCATAGTTAGCGGGCTGATAAAGGGACGAAGCTGCAGAACTGCAGGAGGACAGAGGAAAAAGAGACCAAAGAAACCCGAAGGCAGAGGGACTGGACTAATAGGTGGACGTAGCACGGAACGCGTTGGATCGCAGGAGGACCGGTTCATCCCTGGCGTGCAGCGACAACGAGTGGGAGCAACGCCTTTGAATGACAGCAGGGCAGAGGTTGGACCTCTGCCTGCATCCGTGAGTAAACGGCTTCCTCTGTTGTATGCTGGGTGACGCGCCGTATGGGCCGATCCTACGAGAAAGAGTTTGCACTGCGCCAGTACGGACAAAAGTTCTGCCCCAGTGTTCTGTCCTTGTCAGGGAGGAGCGGCGAGAGCCCCCGGGAGAGCACGCCTGAGACGAGTGCTTGCTGAGAGCGACCAGAGACTGGAGTCGGACGCTGAAGCCGGGACGCCGCCTTTCCCATCCTGTTCGTGACGTTGTGGATCTGGGAGGAGCCCAACTATCTTTTTGAAGTACGTTTTAAACTGTTTTTATGGACTCAAACTCTTAGTTGTATATTTTTAGACGGGCTTTTATTTAGTTAATAAAAGGGGTTGCAGGCAATCTTCTGCTCTCTGGTGTCTCTGTCCCTCTGGTTTTGCACCCTCGCTCTCCACCTGTGTCGTTGTGAACCCCTGTGTGACGCTGGAGCTTTGCCGCTCCGGCGTTGCCTAGGTTACATAATTTGGCGTTGTTGGCAGGACACAGGTTTGGGAGCAGGGTTGTGTGCCTAGGGGCGGAGACGAGAATGATGATGCCTGTGTATCCAGGTGCCCCTTGGGTACCAAAGTACAGGGGTCCGGATGCAGATGTTTCATATGGGGATTGGAAGGAGCAACTGCAGGGGTTGTTAAATGCTCAAGAGATGGAGGAACCCAGGAAGATAGAAATCTTAATTGGGGCTCTGAGTGGTAAGCCAAAACGTCAAGTTGCTGTGTTGGAAGAAGCAGGCAGAAACAGAGTTAAGAAAATTTTTGAGTATTTGGATTCTCTGTATGGTGACAATACTCCTGTGGCAGTGTTAAGGTCACAGTTTTTCAGTTGTATACAGAAACCAAATGAGTCGGTGAAAGCATTCGCCTTAAGATTAAGGGAGCTATATTGCAGGCTACAGCGGCGCAGCCCTGACCACGCACCTGCTGAGGAGAGCCTGCAGGAACAGATGCTGTTGGGTTTGTGTGAAGGCCCACTGTCACAGACTCTGCGAGCCTATGTGCGGCACCACCCTGAAGATGACTTTGCAACTGTCCATCGGGAGGCTTTACTGTTAGAAGAGGAACAGCTGGGACACCAAGGACTGCAAACTACTTGCTTCACAGTGGGTGAGTCTGTAAGGAATAAACCATCGTGTGAACCAGACTGGAAGGAGAAGTTTAAAAAAGAAATTCTGGACGATGTAAAGAGTCAAATGAGAGAAATCGTAAGAGATGTTTTTGATGAGATTAAACCTCTCCTGCCGCAGCAAAGTCAGACAAGTCCAGTTCCTAATAAACCAAGATTTAAACCAAAGCGCTCCGGTTACACCAATAGCTGGACACGGGATGGGGAGCCCATATGTCATCGCTGCAAGCAAGCTGGACATATTGCCCGGTTTTGCCAAACCACTCTGGACCAACCACCGCCGTTAAACTAAGTAGCCCTGCTACTGAGGCCCAGGTGGTGGGGACAATGTGTATATCCAGTAAACAAAGGGCCACCACATCTTTCATTGGACAGTGTCCCCTCACAGAAGTGTGCATGGGAGGAGTTAAGATGACTGCCCTGTTGGATACAGGCTCTCAGGTCACATTGGTGCAACAACAGGTGATGGACACTCATTTTCCAGAAGTGAATAAAACTGACACACCCTTAGTATTTGCCTTAAAAGCAGCCAATGGGCTCGAAATACCATATACTGGTTATGCCGTTATGGATTTCGAAGTGGAAGGTGTTAAAATACCAGGAAAAGGGATTGTAATTGTGAAAAATGATTGCTCCACGCACCCTGTCATTGTGGGGATGAATGTGATCAGTGCATGTTGGGATGTTGTCTTCACCAAAGGCAAGTCTGCTTCAAGTCTGCTTCTCTTCCCCAGACATTCCAAGCTCACAGAGCCTGGAAGGATGCTTTTGCTATCTGCCGAGAGACTGTTGCTACTCGAACTGATGGATTTCTGGGTTATGTCTGGCCTGCCAGCCGCAGAGGAGTTCGGGTGCCCCCAAATTGTGAAGTTACAGTCTGGGGCCGAGCACGCGGAGGCAAGGGCGGAGCAGAACGTTTGGTGTTGGTGGACACTTTACCTGGGGATAAACCCTGGGGAATAGCCAGAACTCTAGCTGTACTTAAAGAAGGAAGACTTCCTATCAGACTTTGTAACCCCCACCCGCATGAAGTCATTATAGGTCGCTACCAGAAGCTGGGTCAGCTGTACCAGGTGGAGGATTTTGATGTACAGAGGGACAATGACTTTAGTCTGACGATGGGATCTGATGGCGTGGTGGAGGTGGGTGTGGTGGAGGCAGCTGGACCAGAGGAGCCTGCAATCCCTGATGAGGAGGTGAGCCAATTAACCAATTGTATGGATTTGACCCCACAGCAGAAGGCAGAGCTGCAGGCCCTGCTTCAGAGATGGCGGAAAGTGTTTGCTGTGGATGAGGAGGACTATGGAAAAACAGATCTGGTTCGTCACCAGATCCACACAGGTGACACACCACCTATTAAACAGAAGTATCGTCCATTACCACCACTGATGTACCAGGAGATTAAGACACTACTCACCGATATGTTGGATAAGGGGGTCATTCGGGAGAGTAGTAGTCCCTGGGCAGCCCCGATTGTGTTGGTGAGGAAGAAGGATGGTAGCTGGCGGTTCTGTGTTGATTATAGAAAACAATGCAGTAACTCACAAAGATGCCTTCCCATTGCCACGAATTGAGGAGACCCTGACATGTTTGACCAGAGCAGAGTGGTTTTCGACATTGGATCTTGCCAGCGGATACTGGCAAGTAGAAATGGACCCTCGGGATCGTGAGAAAACTGCTTTTACCACCCCTCTGGGTTTGTTTGAATTCGATCACATGCCTTTCGGGCTTTGTAACGCCCCCGCCACGTTCCAACGGTTGATGCAGTGGTGTTTAAACAGCCACCTGTCAGAATCGGTGTTGGTTTATTTAGATGATATAATCATCTACTCACCTGATTTCTCTACTCACCTGCAACAGTTGGAGAGTGTCCTGCAGAAACTGTGGCAACATGGGCTGAGACTGAGGTTGGACAAATGTAAGCTGCTTCAGCGGCAGGTAAAGTACCTCGGGCATCTTGTTGATCAACATGGGGTGAGACCAGATCCCGAGAAAATCCAGGCTGTCCAGGACTGGCCTGTTCCATCTACCACCCGTCAGGTCAGAGCCTTTTTAGGCCTAGCAGGTTATTACAGGCGATTTGTCCCCGGATTTGCCAAGTTGGCTCAACCTCTGCATGCCCTTCTAATAGGGCGTCCTTGCCATAAAAGATCAGACACGCAGATTCAGTGGTCCGCCAAATGTCAAGAAGCATTCGAAATTTTGAAGGCTGCCCTCGTGAGACCCCCCATTTTGGCCTATGCTGATTTCTCCAAGCCGTTCGTACTTTACACTGATGCTAGTAACCAAGGTTTGGGCGCTGTGTTAGCCCAGGTACGAGACGGCAAGGAACATGTGGTTGCATATGCCAGTAGGAGTCTACACCCCACAGAGCGGAATGACGCCAACTACAGCTCGTTCAAATTGGAACTTTTAGCCCTAAAATGGGCAATTACAGAGAAGTTCAAGGACTATTTGACAGGGGCAAAGTTTGTGGCGTATACAGATAACAATCCAGTTGCCCACATCCATACTGCCAGACTGGGGGCAGCAGAACAACGCTGGGTGGCACAACTGGCTTCCTTTGATTTTGAAATCAAGTACAGGGCGGGAAAAGAAAATACTAATGCTGATGCCCTTTCCAGGTTTCCAGCAGATTGCCAAGCAGCCCGTGCAACCACCTGTAACGCCCTCTCAAGTGAGCGACAGGAGCCTTTGCCACAGATGGATGACTGGAAGGACGCTCAAGAACAAGATGGGGAACTACAAATACTGAAGCAGTACGTGGTTCAGGAGACACTCCCTGATGCGGGGGTGAGAAGAACGCTGCCCAAGTCTGTGCAGAAGTGGTTGCACCAGTGGAGAAGGCTTCGGCTTCGTGGGGAAGTGCTCTGTAGGGAGGTAATGGACACCAACACCAATGAAACATTGTTCCAAGTCCTCTGCCCTGTAGGAAAGCGGGAAGAGGTGTGGAGGAAATACCATGAGGCGGCTGCACATGCAGGTGTGGAGAAGACGCTGTCCAGAATACGTCGTTTCTTTTTCTGGCCCGGCATGGAGAATGAGGTGCGTGGGTTCCATCTAGGTTGTGCTGCCTGTAGCCTGCGAAATAGAGATCAGCCTAGAGCCCCACTAAAGCCTATTGTGGTCTCGTATCCTCTGGAGGTTGTGGCCCTGGACTACCTCACATTAGGGAGGCCCACAGACCGATATCAGAACATTTTGGTTATGACTGATCTTTTCACACACTATGCTTGGGCAGTTCCCACTAAAGATCAGACCGCACAGACGACAGTACATGCCCTATGGACTCATGTGATCCAGCCTTTTGGCTGTCCTGCCAGGCTACATTCAGATAGAGGGGCTAGTTTTGAGTCTGCACTAATGTATCAGTTATGCAGGTGTTATGGCATCACAAAGAGTAAAACCACACCATATCATCCTGCTGGAAATGGAGGGGTTGAACGACTGAACCAGACACTACTGCATATGTTGCGTTCACTTGAGGCAGAGAGACAGCAGAGGTGGCCAGAACTCCTTCCCGAGCTGTTGCAGGCATACAATAACACAGTTCATAGCGCCACAGGGTACGCTCCATCATACCTAATGTTTGGGCGGCATTTGAGACAGCCAGTGGATGTTAACCTAGGAGTGGAACAGGGATCACTTTGTAATGATCTTGGAGGATGGGTTAGAGACCACCACCAAAAATTGTCTTTTGCTTATGAAACAGCAAGGAAAAATATGGCGGCTGCTGTCAACCAAAACAAGAAGGTCTATGACAAAAGGGCACAGGCTCCGCAATTAGCACCAGGAGAGAGGGTTTGGATTAGGGACAGGAACAGGCAGGGGCAAGGAAAGTTGCACCCAGGTTGGGCCTCAGAACCACATGTTGTAGTGGAAAGAGTCGGGTATACAGGTGTGGTGTATAAAGTGCAGCCAGAGAAAGGGGGAAGAGAGAGAGTCCTTCACCGAAATGCATTAAAGTTATGCACCACCCCAGCAGTGGACAGTATCCAACCGATAGATGAGGTAGGCCCAGGGGTTGAAACGGTAATTGAGCCTCCATTCTATTGTGTTATGCCCAACGTGCCTATTTTGCAGCCTGAAGGACTGCCAGAACTTCGGCGTTCCGCAAGGTCTAACCTTGGTCAGCCACCAGCACGTTATCGGCCACTGGAGTGATGTATCAGGGACTGTCACAGTTAAAATGTGGGGGGATGTCACACAGTGGAATGTGTGTTTTTCTGTTGCTTTAAATTCTTTTATTAATTGTTGGAATTTCTTAACAGTTTTGTATTATTGCATGATTTTGTCGTGTGTTGTTGGTTTTATGGGCCTGTTTAGTTTATATTGTTTTTGCCACTGTTGACATGACAAGTCACCTGAAGAGGTGGGCGTGACTGGGAGAGTGCACCAGGTGCGCATAGTTAGCGGGCTGATAAAGGGACGAAGCTGCAGAACTGCAGGAGGACAGAGGAAAAAGAGACCAAAGAAACCCGAAGGCAGAGGGACTGGACTAATAGGTGGACGTAGCACGGAACGCGTTGGATTGCAGGAGGACCGGTTCATCCCTGGCGTGCAGCGACAACGAGTGGGAGCAACACCTTTGAATGACAGCAGGGCAGAGGTTGGACCTCTGCCTGCATCCGTGAGTAAACGGCTTCCTCTGTTGTATGCTGGGTGACGCGCCGTATGGGCCGATCCTACGAGAAAGAGTTTGCACTGCGCCAGTACGGACAAAAGTTCTGCCCCAGTGTTCTGTCCTTGTCAGGGAGGAGCGGCGAGAGCCCCCGGGAGAGCACGCCTGAGACGAGTGCTTGCTGAGAGCGACCAGAGACTGGAGTCGGACGCTGAAGCCGGGACGCCGCCTTTCCCATCCTGTTCGTGACATTGTGGATCTGGGAGGAGCCCAACTATCTTTTGGGATCTTTTTGAAGAACGTTTTAAACTGTTTTTATGGACTCAAACTCTTAGTTGTATATTTTTAGACGGGCTTTTATTTAGTTAATAAAAGGGGTTGCAGGCAAACTTCTGCTCTCTGGTGTCTCTGTCCCTCTGGTTTTGCACCCTCGCTCCCCACCTGTGTCGTTGTGAACCCCTGTGTGACGCTGGAGCTTTGCCGCTCCGGCGTTGCCTAGGTTACAGATACACAGTAAATTTAGTTCACAGTAAAGATGTTTGCTTCAGTTTAATTATCAGCTTAAAAAACTACAAGGACGATGTTAAAATACAAACAGTTATATGTTATTTATCGTGATATTTATCAAATATTGTTATATATTGAGAAAAATATGTGTTTAATTATAAAAGAGAATTAAAATATTAAACATTCAAAAGTGTTGAAAATTGGTTCCGTTAAGTACCGGTATCGATTCGTAGGTACCGGGAATTAGTACCGAAACAATTCAGATGTCAAAGGTACCCATCCCTAGTTGCGGGGTGGGGTTATTTGAATAGAAGAGTTCCCAGACTCTTTCTCTGTGCAGAATTAAACAGAGGAGGAGTCTGGCAGGCCAGCTAACATCAGTCAGGAGAGACACACCAGAGGTCTTTCTTCTCTTCATCTGATTTGGTTTGATACAAGTTTTCAAGTGTCTTCCCTTTTTTGGGTGATTTTGTGTCTCTTTGCGCAGAGCTGTCATTCCTGCGGTGGAAGGAAAGTTCAAGGATTCGTCAGACAATCAGCAGGCCTCGGTCTCCGCGGCTCGGATCCAATCATCCTGACTGAACTAATGGGAATGAGCTAATGGCCTTAATGGGTCAGAACCAGTGGCACTCTGCCAGCTTATTCAGGTGGTTTCATTAAACACATCACAAACACTTTTTCTGTGGCTTCAGGTTAAAAACTCAATGTGGATAAACAAAGCAGAAGCTGCTCTGACAGCTGCAGCATCTTTAATGAAAGCAGATATTTTCCTGTTGGCTGCTGGTCGTTTCTTCCTTCGGACACCTACAGCAGCTCAGACGTACCCGTCACTGTCTCATTTTAATATTTTCAATATGCTGAATGAATCAGGAGGGAAATCACATTCATAAACTACTGAGTTTCCTGTTGGTAAATATAATCTTGTCCATTATTTACGTGGTAAAACTGGGAAATGAATGATTGTGCGGAGCCTGATTTGTATGCAGACTTTCACTGAATTCATACATTTCAAGCAGGACTGTAGAAGAACAAACGCGATGCGTTACAGAGCACGCAGATCAGAGAGTAAGTCATTAATTACCAAGTCAAATGAACAGAGACTGGTCTGGTCAGCGGGCTCGGTAAAACATTCATATATTTGTCTGCAGAGATTTACTTCAGGTTTCTGGAAATGAGTTAATTCAGCTGAGTCAGTTCTCACACTTATTAAATGCTTGTGGCTGTAATCTCTCCCTCAGCCCAATTAGGAGTCAGGATTCTGTACGAGGCTGTGAGGCTCATCAGTCACTAAATTAGGGGAAAAGTTGGTGTTGCTGAGAAGAAGCTAGACAGTGGTTTTAACCCAGAAAAGCCTTTTAAAACTATAATCTAGTGTTTATTTAGTAGGCTTTTACAGAAAAAACACAATTCTCTACAGCAACTGCAAAGACTGTGAGAATGGCTTTGTAACGGGTCGATTTCTAACCAAATATAACTGAACCTCAATTCTTTAGCATATTTGTTCCAATAATTTATGTATTTTCATGCAACTTTCGTTTGTTTATATTATCGGAAAGGCTGAAGCTACCAATTATTTTATTGTTAAATATGCTATAGAATCTTAGGTCAAGTAACCGAGTATTCTATTTGACGGCGTTTTAAGTGAAACGAGACTGTGGTCTGTTGCTAAAATATGAAAAAGGTTCAATTATTTTTATTAAATTGGTGTTGTCTAGTTCCCTCTTTGGGCTGCACAGTGGTGCAGTGGTTAGAGCTGTTGCATTGCAGCAAGAAGGTCCTGGGTTCGTTTCCCGGCCTGGGATCTTTCTGCATGGAGTTTACATGTTCTCCCTGTGCATGCGTGGGTTCTCTCCAGGTACTCCAGCTTCCTCCCACAGTCCAAAAACATGACTGTTAGGCTGATGTGTGTGTGTGTGTGTGTGTGTGTGTGTGTGTGTGTGTGTGTGTGTGTGTGATTTTTTGTCCTGTGTGTCTCAGTGTTGTCCTGCGATAGACTGGCTCTCTGTCCAGGGTCTACCCCCGCCTGATTGCCCATTGACCGCTGGAGATAGGCACCAGCCCCCCACGACCCTACATGGACAAGCGGGTTCAGAAAATGGATGGATAGCTCGGTCAAACTGTCCTGGCTGCACTTCTATCTACGGATTATCCATCACCGGAGACGCGGAATCTGCTATAAACCATCTTTAACCTGACCTAACCTTACCATATGTTGACTTCCTTTGCCTCCACATCAAGACAAGGAGTTTATCACGTTCCAGGAGAATCATTTATAATAAACTCTTTTTACTTTTAAATCACCAAAGGTTCATTATAAATGTATTTAATTACTGAAATGAATTATTATTCTGTGGTTAATAATTATTTATGATAATCAGTAATGTTTAATCATGACAAGTGTATTATTCGCATCCTAACACATAGTCTCCATGTTAAATGGTAACCTTGCACTCACATAACCTTTTGTCACATGACAACCCAGAACTTTCTGTCTCTGAGAGGGCGTGTTCCAAGGTATGTTAAGTCCCACCCTCTAACATGCCAAAATCTAATCATTAGAATAAGATTACCGGCCGTCTCTTAAAACCTAAACTACTCAGTTCAAGTTCAGTTCTTGAGCTCACCAAAATTCTCTCCATGGCGACGAGGGTCCAGAGGATCGAGTCGGCCGTTCAAAAACCTCTACTAAAGCTTTTCTGTCACTCCGATTGAATTGCTTCAACAGAAACGCCATCTGCAACAAGCTGACGCAAAACTCCTCCAGAGTTATTTTTTAAGACGCAAAACCATCCACCTGTGTCACATGCGGCACCTCTAGGACCAGAGAGTCGGTACCACTGGTCTTCCCTACCGGACCGGGTACCTAGAGGCTGATCAACATCCTCCCTTGACCTCCGGATCTGAACAGAGGGTCGTCTGAATGGTGAGGTAGAGCACAGATTGCGTCTGAATGCCTGTTATTAAGAAATAATTTAGCTTAACTGCAAACCAAATTCTTTTTCCCAGAACGCGTTTTTCTCTCTCTAAGATAAAACCTTCTGAGACCTACATTCACATATCCAAACACACACATCATTTTTAGATTGATCCATTCACAGGGTTGCTATTTTATACCAAAGTATTTAATGCCAAAGCTTTTATAAATTGTCTTTCATAACTTGTCTTTTAAATTGTCACGGTGTAAATTGTTAGTAATAAAATTCTTAACTTTTTAAACTTGGCTCTTCCTTGAAATAAACACAGAGTGGTGTATATTGATCACTGAACGAACAAAGATCTTTAGATCTTCTGAATTAACAAATAACATTTGCTATTAAATTAAATATTTAAAATTGAATATTAATGTTTTGATTGAACATAGACCAAGCAAGTTGGTGTATGAATTTACATTTATCATATACATATATCCGTATATGTATACATGCATGTAAATTTCATTCATTAATTTGTTTGATCTTTCTAAGGAATTAAAACATAAGCTGAAAAGCAACAGACTTTAATTCCTAAATATGTAGTTTATCAAGGTTACAATTTAATTAACAATTTTAGGTTTGTATTAATATCACTTATATTGGTTTAATTATAATTTATAAATATACCCACATATAGTCAGTCGAATTTAATAATTTTCATTCAGATGTTCAGTAGTAAGCTACTGGAAATGCTAATAGCATTCATTTCTCCTGGTAATAATGTAATGATCAGAAACAGAGTCAGAAGGTTTTATTGCCAAATGTGCGAGAAATCACAACATTAGGAAATTGCTGCGGTACTTGGTGCAAAAAAGACAAACAAAAAATAGAAAAAAGAAATAACCACAGTAAAAACATAATAACAAAGAGAAACGGCTACTATATACAAGTCAGTGTACATACTGGTCAGAGCAGATCAGTTCAGGTACAAACACAACACAGGGTCATGTGACTGAAACAGTGGCTGGAGTGGGCAGTTCTAGGACTGTCATTCATGAGTCCAACTGCAGAGAGGAAGAAAATGTTTCTGTTGGATAGAGGTTCTGGTCTGAATGGACCTGAGCCTCCTGCCAGATGGGAGGTGGTCAAGAAGACTGTGTCCAGGATGACACGGGTCAGTCACGGGTCAGTTGTGATCAGACCTGCATACCTCAGTGTCCTGGAGGTATACAGGTCCAGTTTGGAGGGGAGTTTGCAGCCAATGACTTTCTCAGCAAAGCACCCAATGATGACAATGACCGTTTATCTATTGTGTTATGTATGGGTTGACAACATAATCCAATCTAAATTATATTCAAGCATAGAAGTGTTTGTGAATTAAATGGTACAATCACTTGCCATACAACCTGCGGTGTAGAGGACTCTCGTATAAACACCTGGACTCCAGGTAGCTGCTGCGGTTTTGCTCCAGAGCGCTAAAGGCTGCAGACATCCACACATGAATGGGATGGTGGAGATTTTTCTGCTGCTTGTAGAGTTTAGTCATTCACAACCATCGTGTTTTTGCAATGTAGCATCCAAAACCACTAGTAAGTTTCTTCCTTGATTGCCTTCTACTTCTCAAAGAAAATGTGAACAGTTTAAAAGTCCTTCTGTGAAACCCGCTGTGAAGTGTTTCCAAAAGTTGAGTAGAATTTACAATGGAGACGCTTTAAAAAGAACGAGTTCAGCCTTGTGCTACATCGGACTATAGTCTCAGCTCTTGCTGTTGACTGCTTTCCCTGCACGTGCAGTATGAGACCTGGCTTCCAACTCCTTTCAGAGGAGGGGTAGCAGGGGCAGGAGCCGGGGACACACCAGCCGCCGAAGCGCTGCGAAAAGGGGACCGCGTTCATTCGGCGCCCTTGTTATCCTATTCTATAGACCACATGGGCCGCCGAATCGCCGCACGCCGGCGCTCCAGCCCGTGCCGCCATCGTTTCGATGTCTACTCTATTTTTTTCGCGAGCCGCGGTTGAACCGCGTCAATTCTGGCAGGAAGTCAAACCTAGACATAAGAGGCAGGCCGGAAAATTTACCAAAATAAAGCATTTCAAAATACAATTCCGCGATATTCAAATGTGTTCGGACACGGCATACCCCCCCCCCCCCACACCCCCACACCCCCCCCCCCCCACACACACACACACACAGCAAACTTGTGTGTGTGTGTGACCATGTGAAGGGGGTGTGGTGGGTGTCTTTCAACCGGAGCAAACAGGACAGAGAGGCAGAAAGTCGTAGGCCAGCTATTAACAACTGGTTCACGCCAGAGGTTCACACACACACACACAGCAAGGGGGAGGGGGTGTAGAGGAAAAGAGCAGAGCAAAGGCAAAGAGGAAATGGAGGACACCAAGTGGTTAAAAGAAAAACTACGAGGCGCGCCTCGACCGGAGCGGAGAAACAAGCGTCTGGTCTGAACTGAGGAGCAGCGAGCAGCGGCCGAATTTCGTGAGCGCTCCGCCTCCGGGCCCTTCGGCGGCCGGTGTGTCCCCGGCGTTGGGTGTTCAAGAGTCAAAATCTCCCCCTCCCCTCTGATGACATCATGCTACAAACCACAGCTTTGAGCAAACACACCAGCTGTTGCATCACTCTTAAAAGACACAAACAATGATTTAAAAGTATATCTCTAAATTATTCATTGTGTACATGTTCAAGCTGTTCTGTCAAATGTAATACGGGTGCTGTAAAAATCTGTTCAACACGTTTTCTTTCAGTTTTGTTTTGTCAGATTGTAGGTCTGCAGGATTCCTCCTCATCACATTTCCTTCAGCGAGCAGACCTCATTCCTGCTTTTCTTCCCTGAGGAGGGCTGAACTGAACACACATTAACTTTGTCACTGGTACACCAGAAATGGCTGTCATTCAGTAGCCTCAGTTTACTGGATTTATAAACTATACAAACACACACAGCCCTGGACCCTCACCACCACCAGTCATGAACATTCTATAGGTCTACTGAGCATCTGCCTTCATAATCTTTTAACTTCTCACACTGGGCTCCACCCACACAGTGGACAGGACCTTCCCTCCAAGGTATCAGTTAGGGTTAGGGTTAAGATGTGTACTGAATAATAATAATAATAATTATTATTATTCTACTGCGTAACAGCTCGTGTTTATGCTACTCTGATGAGCAGGATTAGCAGAAAGTGAACAAACAGTCATGACCTTCACTAAACATCATTGTATGATCAAAGCTGATGGCCAAGTAAATGTGACACAGTTGTTATGAAATTATACTAATTTTACAACCGTTTTTAATCGCTGTCTTCAACTGTGATTTAAATCTCAGAAGTCATTGTCTTTTCTGATATTATTTGTTCAGCAAAAGCTTTTCAATGCATCACTTCATGAAAGTATTGAAAGTATTTAGAAGAATCGTTTATACACTTCACTCGTTTTATACTTTGTTGAGTTAAAGCATTCAAGAGGCATGACAGTGGTTAACAAGTGTTAAACAATAAAAGTAAAGGAGTTTCTTGTCATGTTCTGTGTCCCCTTGGTCCCCTGCCCCCTCCTTTTTGTCCTCTGCGTTCTCCTCATGTGTCTCCTGGTGCAGGTCTCCCCTAGTCACCCCTCTGTATTTTTCTATAGGTTCAGCTTTTCATTTATAGTTCCCTTTAGTGTGTGTGTCCTTCCCCACTTGTTTATTAGTCTCCCATACTCCTCTTGTCATTAGCTGTTTATCTTTGCCCTTAGTTTCTAGGTTTAGGCCTTGTCCACACGTAGCCGGGGATCTGCCAAAACGTAGATATTTTTCTACATTTTGGCCTGTCATCCACACGAAAACTGAGTTTTTTCACACGAAAACGGATCTTTTTAAAAACTCAATAATCTTCAAAGTGAAGATCTGCATTTTCTCCGTTTCTGGTGTCTGCGACAGACAAAAGCGGAGTTTTAAGGTCCACAATGTCACTTTCTGCGACAAAAAAATGCTGACATCACCTGTGCGACCTGTGTTTACACTAGCCGACAGCATGGATGTCCTCAGAGCTGCGCTCGCTTTTACTGCTCCTTGCGGAAGACCACAGACGAAGGACGAGGTTAAGAACGGGGGAACTACTGCCGCCTACAGGTCTGGCATGTCCTTAACAATGTATTTATCCGTGTGGACAGAGATTTTTTAAAACGAGGTGGTGTGGATGCAAGTTTTTGGAGGGGCGGATATTTGTTTTTTAAAAAAACCCGGCTACGTGTGGACTAGGCCTTAGTTATTTAGTGTTTTTATAGGATATGTTATCTTCCCCTATGCTTGCTTTCCCCTTCCCATTTAGTTAATTGATTTCACCAGTCCTCCCTCTAGGCCTCACTCCTCACACCTGTCACCTGTTCCCCTGAATGTGTCCCTCTGTGTTAAAAGCCTGTCTTGTCCTTCAGTGTTTGTTGGGTCATTGTAGTATCTGTCTGCGTTGTTCGTTCCCGTCTCGAGTCTCTCTGAGTCCATGCTCATGTGTGAGCTTTGTTAATTTTGAGTTTTCAAGTTTTTGAGTGTTAGTCTTATTTTGTGCTTTGGACTTTTCAGCTCATCCTCCTTAAATAAAGGAATTGTTTTTCTTAAAACCTCTCCTGCCTTTGAGTCGTTCTGGGTGCTTCTGCATCCTGGGCCTAACCTCCTCTCCTAAATGGGACATTTCTATCGTATCAGAAAGATTATTTTCTAGACCAGTTTCCCAAAGTTGGATTTGGAAACCTCTGTGGGTCGTGAAACATCAAATTTGACATATTAAATTGATCTAAAGAGATTAAATAAACTGGAAAATAATTCCTGATAGAATATTTTCATGGTAATTAATGTTAACTGAGCTTTTTAGTTGTATTTGTTTATTTTATTAGGAAATATTTGAAGTCAGATGTTTCTGATTATTTGCCTCAGAAGGTTAAAATGTTATGATCTTGTTTTAGACAATCCCAATCATTGGATAAAGGTTGAAAAAACTTCCTAATCATGGCTTGTTCTGTATTTTGGAGACTCTTTCAATCAGTATTTTCTTCATTAGAAAAGCAAAGCGTCTTTTAGTGTTGTCCTGTATTAACTCTTTGAACAGCTCAACATCTAACTGTTCAGTGTGTTGCCAGAGAGATCAGAACCAAATAAAGCTCTGATTTTTGATTCCTTCAGCAGGATCTAGTTCAGGAACACTGCAGTGCACATCTATGTGTGCAGCTGTGTGGCTGCACACTTTGGACATTGGACGACAAATTGCCAGCTATATTTTATGAGCTTGTGCAGAATCATTTATCATCTGCAGTGCAATCAGCCAGCACTCATCAATTCTGCAGGTATCACAGAGCAACGCAGAATACATGAACATCTGATCCACATCATGTTCCTGTTTGTGTCTCAATCGACCCAAAAATGAGAAGCAGGGATAAAAGTTCACCAGCATGAATAAAGCTTAGAGCGATGACCCAACAGCAGATGAATCAGGGGAATTATTGGTCTTTAAAAACGTGTTGACAAGGCATTTGTGATGAATCACCACTATGATGGCGATTAAAGACGAAACTCATCTATGTTTTGATTTGTTGCTAAACTTATTTTTTTCTAAGTTTAGTGTAACATTAAAAATAGAACGGAGTCTGACATTTTTTCTGTTAAGCAAATTGATGTAAACTACTAAACGCCTGTACTGTGGTGTCTGATAGGGTGGAGGAGAGATGGATCAATGGATCAGAGCTCCTTCAGCTCTGGCCGGCTATCGTTCCAATTTTTGACCAGCTCCTTCCCGTCTGACCATCTTAAGGATGTGCATATTCATTGTAAAGGCCCTAAAGATGATCTCATCAGATAATCATACCTTGTGCGGTCTGGTCTGCTAGGAAGGACGTTAGGACCTCTCCGATCGTAAACCTGGGCTTTGAAACTGAAAATGAGCCTTAAACTCAAAATGATCGGTGTATTATCATGTTTCTTTAACAGGTCTATTGATTTGCAGAGAAACACAAGTATAAACAAAGTTAAGTAATTAGGTATAAATCCATGACTGCAAATATAAGATGGACAACCACTCCTACGCTACTCACCCCTATGTTTTTGAAGAGCTGGATTGAAGCCCAGTGGACGGCTCCCACAACCGCCATCTTGGCCGTGTCACACGGCTCATCACTCCCAGAAAATACAAAAATGGAGCTGAGAGCAGGGCTGACAACAGAGAAGATGAGAGTATCCAGCAGCAGCAGAGAAGGATTGCAGCGTGTCTGCGAACCCAAATGTGAAAATACAAGCGTTGGGTTAAACCTGACTGGCAGGTCCTCTAGGACAGGGGTCGGCAACCTTTTCCAATCAAAGAGCCATTATTACCCGTTTCCCACAGTACTGGGAGCCACAGCAGCCGCGACGTTGTGGGTGGGCCTGAGCAGGTGCCAGTTTTTTTGACGCGTCACACACGTCTCCTTCTAAAACATGTTCAGACTGTTCAGAAGACAAATCCAATGTGAGGAGTTTGAAAAATAGTTGATTATACACTTTGAACGAGAGGCAGATTCTTTTACATTTCTATTCCGTCATGAGACCTTGGCTACGACAAGCTCTCTTCATGGCTGTTAACCTGCCTTCAGCTTATTTTATCATCTGAAAAACGTAACGTCACTGTGTGAAAAGTGTGAAAAATGTGAATAGACACAGATAATAATGGTGGCCAGTGGGGAGGCACCCCAGCCGGAAGCTGGGGGCAGGATCTTGAGAGTGTCACGTGTCAAGAGGTCTATGAATCCACTGTCAGTCTTATCTAAACACTGCAATCTCATGGTCATTTATCAATGTGAGCTGACATCGTTGAAACCATATCACAGAACACACCAAATGCATTTAAATGAGAGCGTACAGATAAAGAAGAGTGACGATGATTCCAAAAGACTCTTGAGATAGCCTTGTTCTTTATTAAAGGGTATGGTAACAATGGAGCTACACATGATGTTTTATACAGTATTATCTTGCTTTAGAAGTGCTGTGCCATTATACTAATGACCGGAAAGTCTTAATGCACCCAAGGTTGAGGACTTAAAAAATTATGGAAGACATCCGTGGTTAAATCACGAAATTATCTTTTTTAATTTATTAGTTAATTGGCGTGATGGATAGTTAAATAAATTAGAAAAAAAAACATCTTAAGTTGTAGTCAGACTGGGAGGCTGCAGTATATTGTCTCCCAAAAAGTTGTACACAGTAACAGCGTTTAAAAATTCTTTATAGAACAATCAGTAGATTAAATTCGGATGTATTCAATATTTTTGAATAGTTTTGAGTTTGGCCTACAAAGTCCCAGCAGTGTTTTGCTTTTTATTTCACCCTTTTTTACACTTTTGCCGCACAAGATATTATTGCACTGATAACGGAGAGAAAACACTCTCAAATACACTATTGGTGTAAAGTTTCATTTTTGCTTTGACTGGAGGCTAAGGGGAGACCCCCCAGACAGTTTTCTCCTCAGAGGGAGTTAGTCAGTGCGCCAAATGAACGCCCAGTAAGATAAGTGGTTCAGACCTCGGACTCCAGGCTCGATACCCTGCCCCAGGGCTTTGGCACATAGGGACTGTTAACTCTTTGTGCCACCAACACCTGCCTCCGCTCTCTGCTCCCAGACGTCAGGTCTTCTGGCTTCCCTGGGCCATGGTAGGCTCCAAACATATTGTTGTGGAAAACCACTGGTCTGTCACTCATAAGAGGCATCATTGCTGCTCTATCTGAGCAGTGGCTGGTGCATGGGAACAAGTGGCACATGTTCTTTGAGGTGTTGTAGAACTGGGATGGTCCCTGTGCCAGTGGCCCCACATACACCGGTAAATCTGTGTATGAGTTCAGGTAGGTGGAGTAATGTCTGTGCACCACTGTGGAGGAGGAGGAACGGCGCAGGGCAGCAGCATTCTGGAGAAGGGCCTCCCTGTAGGAGGGCAGTCGGGTGGACTCAGAACACTTGAGCTTTTGCTTGTAGGGGTAAGAGCCCATATGAGCCGGGTCTAAGTAGGCTGGCTCAGCAGCCACGGGGTAGCAGGACAGATTGTGCCCCAAACTGCCGTACAGCTTGGGCGGCTTTAGATTAGGACAAACCACCCGTGGAAATAAGTCAGGCATATCAGGACGGGCAGAGGCAGACGTGGATGTGGAAGGCTTTGTTTCATCCACCTGACGGACTCTGTCACTGCCCCATGTGGCTTTGAGGAATGAGGCACGCCGATTTAGTTTGTCCTTTCCCAAGAGTGGTATGTCATCCATATCAGGCTCCAGGTAAGACTTCATACAGGAGTTACAGCTAGTGCTGCTGCCAGGGTAGTGTCCTGCAGTGCATGCCATGGCAGGTGCGTGAGGTGTGTGGTTGTTTAGGAGATGATTAGCCCTCAGCTCAGCAAAGCAAGATCGAGGTTCGTCATAGTTGCACCTTCCTCTGGGGTCTGCTGCATCGAACCCGTAGGTAAAGGACTTTCTTTTGCGGCTCACACAGTCAGGAGGATAGCTGAACTTCCTCCTCAGGGGTCCTTTGTGCTCCATGTAGATGTCAGGTGCCTGGATTTCTCTGTAGGGAGCAAAAGGAGATGTTGGGTGCCGGACTTGGTTCTCCACATACAGCCTGCTGTTGTGATGGGGATTTGATGTACTGGGTGGAGCGGGATCTCTGATGGCGATGTGCGGACTGCTCAGGCTGGAGATAGGCAGAGTTCTTTCTAAGGGATGCTGAGTGCTGCGAGCAGGCAACGTGTACCGAAGAGGTGTCGGCCGGGGTACCACCCTGGGCTTTTCCAGGAGGTGTTGAGCGGTGGTGTCACCATAATGCACTGGAAATGTTGGTGTAATGGCCCTCTGGGGGTATGGAGAATGGTTGTCTGTAATGCTTGAGATATAAGGCAGACGGCCATGGGTCGTGTCTGTGGTTGTAACTCTGGGCGATGGGCCAGCTCGCACATTGTCGGGTCCACGTCTGCTCCAGTTTTCTATTGTTTTGGTGGCACTGTCCAGGGAGTTCTCCACTCTGGCAGAGGACACCATGTCCTTGGCTGTCTTCAGCATCTTAAGCATGTTGGCCTGCGTGTAGTTGGAAGTGACGTCTGGACTCGGCATGCTCCCGTTGTGGTCAGTTTGCTCTACTCCATTGAAGCAGCTGTAGATTCCCTACAGAGGAATGAAAAGGAAAAATGACAGTCTTTAAGCTTCTCTAATAACCTCAGTAAACTCACATTTAGCAGAATGTTTGTGATGAATTTCAAAAACAGTTGTTTACACATATTTTTATTTATTTGTGAATGTACAAATCAATATAATGGTAATTATGTAGAAAACCTTTGTTGTAAGAATGAAGTTTATTTTCCTAATCATTGTATGGATCTGTCGCCATGATTGAAAGGCTGTGAACTGCTGATTATGCACTTTCCAAATTAGTTTATCCATTCTTACCCCTCCAGATTTATTTTACTTTCAAATTGTGCGCTGCTTTGAAATGCGTAATCCCACCTTTGACCAGTCTTGATGCAGAGATGAAGGTTTTTAATGGGGCAATTTAAATTCAGCGTCTCAGACATCACAAACATTGCTTTATTCCAGAGAACACTAGAGAAGTCTTATTGCTGTAAACTCAATTTATTTTGTTTCTGTTTATGTAACCATGGAACTATTACAATTGTGGACTGATTTGACATATTAATGCATGTCTTATACCTCTGAAGTGTTAATTCTTCAATAAGAGCTTTAAAACTGCTATCGTTGCTGCACTGAATTATTACATAAAGACTTGTATGGTATGTTAAAACAACAAAACCAGCATCATTTACTCACTCTGCTGATAGCTAGAAGGAAGTTGAGTCGCTCTGATTTGCGAACTGAATGTCGAAGTTTCCAGTAAAGCAGATGTTCCCAGGCAAAGACCAGCAGGCTCAGGCCCATAGCCACAAGCAGCATGTAGAAGACTCCCGCCATGTTGTCGATGTCCAGCTTACTGCTCATCACCTCTTTCTTTTCGTTACGGCAGATGCCCGTGAGCCACACTGTCTGCAGCTTCTGCGTGTCACCTGTGACATATGAGAAGGATGTGTTGCATAAAATGATTCTCTGAAATAAAAGTTTTCTGAATTATGATTTGCTTCAGTGATGTGAGGACTAATGTTATCACTCTCAGTTCGACATCATGCATTATTCATTAGTATCCACATATGTTAGACCGAAGGGGACCGGGCTTCCGCCCAAGATTTGTAAATACCTTTCAGAAGTCATAGATCCACAGAACAGCTAAGTTTTATGGACACGTCTGAATCCCGTCCCTCATTCAGATGAATATCACCCATGTTACTTTTCAGCAATGCATACCACAATGCTTGCATTTTCTGCTTTGAGCATGGTTTCAAATTATCATGCATAATGTGCTTTTATGGCCTTTCAACTTCATGAATACACGGCAGTTACCATCAGCCAGGAACTGCAGAAGTGCAAGGTCGATGGGTCGTTTCCAGCGTGAATCCTTCTGCAGGGCGATGCCATAGCCAGTAGTAGCAAACACTTTCCCACTCCCAATGGTCACCAGTTTGCATCCCTCATCTTTCCCAGCCATGTAATTCAGCACTGCAGCATCATAAATAAAGGCATCCAGTTTCCTAGCATGGCATAAAAAACATTCTTACTAAAATCACATAGCTGTTAGTACTTTCTCTCTGCGAGTGCATCAGGTGTAAAGGACTTTAGGCAGAAACATACCCTGTTTTAAGGCTGTTCAGGGCATCCTCAACTCCCTTCTGGTTGTACTTGACCATGTGGGAGTGCATTTCCGGGTAGTTACTCCTAATGTTGCGCTCTGTGCTGCCATTTGGGACTGTACCAAAGCGGAACGGAGGATACTGCTCCTGGGGCTTCTGGAACTGTACAGGGAGGTAAAATAACATTTTATAATACTAAAGATTTGCATTACAGTGTTTTAGCAAATCTAACAAAGCAACAAAGATTTAAACATTGGGACAGTAACATTTTTATTTAGTTTGAAAGTTACACTCATGATAAAGCGCAGTTTATCCAACCATCATGATTTTTTGTAATTTGCATAAAAATTCTTGTGTCAAATAGAAGTGACACAAACTGGAAAGTCCTGACTAAAGGCTCAAACAGACTAAAAGACGAACAATAATCATACAGGCATTCTGTGATTCACTCAGTCCTTTTTTGATACTGTAGCTATCCTGCAGGCATCTTGACCTGACAATTTACACGTCTAACACCACAAAGATAGAAATGAAGTTTCTGTCCAGGACATTGTCTCCAGAGGGGTCCAAGCTTCCATCAGTCTTTTCTTGTCTCATGAAAAATGAACTTATTTTATCCTTTTGCTTTTGGCAGTACTACATGCATTTAATTATCATTGAAAGGAACTAGGACGAGTGGGGAATACAATATTGCACTTTTTCATTAACCTTATGCAAATGTGTTAAGACTACACAACTAAAGACACAATTTGCACTTATGAAGAAGAGAAATATAGAAGGGACAACATAATCTCAGCACCCCCAAATCCCCCAACATCTGCTACAGTCTGACCTCTGGGCGCTCAGGCCTTGTTCCACTAAGCTCACCTTGGAAATAAAGTTATAGTGGATTATGTGCACTGTCTCACACACACACACACACGCACATGAATGCATGTGCATACATGCACGCGCACGCTCACACACACGCACATCAATGCATATGCACGCACGAACACATGCACTCACGCGCACGCTCACACACACACACACACACGCACATGAATGCATGTGCATGCATGCATGCACGCGCGCACTCACACACACACACACACACACACACACACACACACACACACACACACACATGCACATGAATGCATATGCACGCACGAACACATGCACTCACGTGCGCGCTCACGCACACACACACACACACACACATTTTCAGTGTCTGCCTCACAATATCTATCTACTGAAATGTGAGAGCAGCAGAGGTGCTCAGTGGTTGTAAGATAATCACCAACTGTCATATACCACGTTCTGTTAGCTTCCTAATCCCCACATGTAATATCAGTGACTTAATGCTTTACCTTATTTACATATATTTGCCATTAGACGTTTATTACAGCTGAACAGAAGTCCAGCTCAGCATTTGTACCATGTTACCAAATTGAATGGTGTTGAACAATCTATTGGCTGTTTCACTCTCAAAATAGCTTTGTTTTATTCACTGCATTGCAGAATTAGTCTGTGATGAAAGATGAATTGTAAATGACTTTGGAGGAATTATAATGAGCAGTGGACAGCTCTGTCGTTTCCTCAAAGGCCTCTTTATTCCCCTCAGCTGCCTGAAAGCAGAGCGACTACAAATTACTATTTGTGCTGATGGTTTAACATGGATTTCCTCATCAATACTCCTGTAAAAATGTCCTTCAGGGCAAAGCAAATATATGTAAGATAATACCAGGAAATTATAATCACCGTCTGGGCAGAAAATCCACTTGTATCCTGTATTTCCTTTTTATTGACATGCTAGTCTATGGAGTCTACGCAATTTAATTTCTCCTCTTGCTTTGTAAAGGAGAAATAAAAAGTCAAGCCTGTGACTTTGACACATGAAATATTCAACATTGATTCTTCACAATCCTAATGTACACTTTTTTATGGCTGTACATTACATTTTCAACAAAGCAGCACATAAAGGAAGGGCAGTGACAATAATTTAGTACCTTTTTGTCACTCAGCCCAGAGACAGTGTCGATGTACTGCTCCTGGATCATGAAGGCGGCCAAGTTGGCTGTGTAGGAAGCCAAGAAAATAACAGCAAAGAAAGCCCAGACCAGGACCATGATCTTACTCGTGGTGCCCTTTGGATTCTCAATAGGAACAGAATTATTGAAGACAATTCCCCACAGCAGCCAAACTGACTTTCCAATGGTGAAAGTTGGACCTCCGGGATCTGGAGAGAACAGTAGAGTAAGTGATTAGTGTAAGTGTTAGTCAGCTGTCTTCCTAACCAAGTCTTGCAATTATTATTTTTTATAAAATATATCAAATAGGGATGTGGACTGGCAAGAATCTGGTGGTACGAGATATGTCATGGTACAGGGCAGACGATACGATGCACTGCAATACAAAACGGCAGATGATCTCCCCCCCCCCCCCCCCCCATTTTATAGACTAAATTTAAATGGCAAATGGCTTGTCTTGCTCTAGGACACAATGACTGTGACAGATAGGGCTCGATCCTATGACCCTCTGGCACATAAAGCTGTTATAGCAAATTTGGTAACAAGCTAGTTTTTGAACGCAAACCCGATCATGGAACACTCATCCCTCCCCTCAGATCTTTTAGACATGAAAAATGTTTAATGCCTATTTGTTTTCCAAATCGGACACTGCAGCTTAACTCCTCTGTCACCACCTCCCAAAAACTCTTCCAAGACATGAGACACAACGATCTTGTTGATCCGTCAGAATAAAACTGTTGCAACCTAGCAGTTGGAGTTGGAATTGCATTTCACAAAGGCAACACAGTGAATGTTTTCATGTAACTTCTAAATAAAAAAATCCGAGTGTGTGTGTATATATATATATATATATATATATATATATATATATATATACACACACACACACACACACACACACACACACACACACACACACATCAAGTTTTTGGTCATCCGGAAATTTGATATATATATATCAAGTTTTTGGTCAACTGAAAATTTGAATCAAATTAAAACGTTGATCCTTGACCTAAAATAAAATACCAAGAACTACCTTAGTGGAGCAAATATTACTCTGACAGATGACTAATTTGAAGTAATACACAGAAGTAAAAAACTTTTATATGGCCTAGAAAATGTATCATCCATTGGGAGCATGCCTTCTTGGATATATTTCTAAAAATTAGGGCCAAAACTGTTGTGCATGATTAGGAACTGTATGAAAAAGACTTATCTAAAAAAGATTAGTAGGCAAGTCATTCTTTACTCACTTGGCCTTTTTTCCTACAGTGGGATATTTCACAGAACACATGGCTCTAAAATGAAACTGTATTGTTTCAGTTTGAGAAGCATCGATCCAACGTGTGAGCTCTGTAAATTGGATTTGATGTCACAGGTTTTATAAAACAAGTAAGAAATACAGAATCAGACCTGCCTGGCATTTAAAATAACTGTATTAAGTTTCTGTGATCTGAACAACATTTCCCTTCGTTTATAAATGTCTTTGTAAATGTTCCATTGCCTTGTGTTTGTTTTAATTAAGCTTTTAAAACATTCCTTTGCATTGATTTTAATAATATATCATTACATGTGTGACTGAAAGCATGGGTACAGACATCATTTTATTCAAATACTCTAACACAAATGTAAATGTTCATGTCATGTTAGAAACTGACATACCGTAAATCCTCTAATGCAGGCCTGGGCCTGTATTTTACTCAAGCTCAACAAGCTCCAGGCCTTTATTGAAAGGAGGGCCAGAATTAGAAGCAGGCCTCAACTTCTATTTGAGCAAAATGAACTACCAGTAGAATGAATAAAAACGGGGTGTGTCTTTTTGAACCTATAAAATACTAGGTTCATTTACTGAAAATGTACAGTTACCATAACGTGGTACGGTTTGCATATAAAACATTAACAACAAGGCTAAATTACAGTAGGGAAATACTGTATTGTTACAAAACAATAGCAAACATACCTGTACTGCACTTTAAACGTTATTAAATACCGGTATTAGAAAAGGCAACAGCCACCTTTCCGCTTCAAAGTTGAATCGTTTTGTCTCATTTGGGTTGTAGTAAAAAAAAAACTCAAATTCAATTCAATATTTGTTCAGTTTAAAGTAAAAAATAAAATACCGGTAATCCAATTCAGTTTAATCCTCATCCAGTTTGATGGATCGATGTTAAAACGTTTAGCAGCTTGCCCCCCAGAGTGTTCTGCAGCATAATCAGCACGTTCTCTTTGAACTTCATATCAAATTTTCGCCTCCTCTTCGGCTCCGCACCTGCCATGGTTAAAGTTACCCTCGCGGTCTATCACTGGCAAATCAAAAGTGAGACGGGTGACACAACCGCCCCCCTGTGATACTTGCCTGTTACCACATTCCACCCGGCCACAATAAAAAATAAACGGCCATTATTCACCTCCGCCGACTCTGACACCAGCCAAAATGTGATACCCGGCCTTTAAGTGAATACAGGCCAATATTAGAGGATTTACGGTAGTCACAATTCAGTTTTGCCAACTTCTAACCTCTGCACATTCATTCATTCATTATTGGGCATTTTATTGGCAGTGTGATTAAATTCAGCTCACTTTTCCTGTTTTTGTTCTCCTCTGGGGACAGCTATCAAGCAGAGATGGACTAAAGAGGTTTATGAGACTTACCTTTGGCACTGACCAGGCTGCGATTATACCCAACTGGACTGCAGTATTCAAAGACAAAGACTGTGATGGCCACAACTGTCAGACACATGACAAACATCATCACCCAAACGGCTGGACTGTATGGTTCTGCAGAAACAAAGAGCACAGTTGGGCAAAGAAAATACATGCATTAGCCTTTATTCTGAAAGAGAAGACAAGAAGACTGACATCAGCCAAAATGATCCACTGCTAATCTAGTCTCAGAAGGCTTGGTTCTAAGCTGATGACAGTTCAAAGCAAAAACATCGTTCTCTTGGAAGGAATGTCTTACCCAAAAACGCAGATGGAGAGACAGTTCCGTTACTTCTAGCCACCATCACACTGATTCCCGTCTCCACAAATGGCACTGAGAAGTCAATAATCTCTGAACGCTCTTCATTTATGGTCAGCGAGCCGATGGCCATGTCTGCCCGTTTGTAAAACACCTGTAATGTACGGAAAGTCAGTAAATACATGTTTATCTGAGGGCTTGTGGCACATACAGTAAGTGGAAACAGAGGATGTGGTACTCGTTGCTCTTTGAGATAAATGCTATTTATTAGATGAAGACACCCCACTTCTTTCACTGATGGTAGATTTACTGTGGTTCCTTTAGCATCCAGGCAGTAATACTGAAAATTATTTCTTGATTTTGTGACATCACAGAATCAGCTGTGTGAAACGCTCTTGCTCCGATTCGCATCAGAATCGCTCCTGGTTGGGAATGAGCTTGTGGGTAAGCCACCGCTATGACGTCACGCTCTGCTTTCATGTCCAGTGGAAAAAAGGAGTAACTTAATTTTTGTTCTTGCCATAGTATGGCCTGTATTTGATATAACACCTTCTAGAGTCCTGGATTCCCCCAAGGTATTTTACAACACAACAAGTCATTCACCCATTCACACACACATTCACACGCTGGTGGTGATGAACTACGATGTAGCTACAGCTGCCCTGGGGCGCACTGACAGAGGCGAGGCTGCCAAGCATTGGTGCCACCGGTCCCTCCGACCACCACCAGTGGGCAAGGGGGGTTAAGTGTCTTGCCCAAGGACACAACGACAGCGACAAACTGAGTGGGGCTTGAACCTGCAACCTTCAAATTACAGGACGAGCACTTAACTCCTCTGCCAGCGTCACCACTAGATTTCCGTAATTCCATTCAGAAAGTGAAACTTGTATATAGGGCTGCAACAAACGATTATTTGAATCATCAATGAATCGGAGGGGGTCTCAACTCAATTAATCGGATGAAACAGGAACATTTAAATGATATCAAATCAAACTTTATTTATAAAGCGCTTTTCATACAAAATAAATGTAACTTAAAGTGCTTTACAGATTAAAATGACCCCACATATCCCACAAATGTCATTAACTAAATTATTTAATTAAACACCGCTGGGGAAACATTTTTCTCTCCTTCCTTTATTTTATGTAACAACAGAGCATAATTAGATAACAGTTCAATAGTGTGCGAAACAACATGCTATCACCTAAATATATCCCTAATTAAACTATGATCAGTAAAATTTTATGGAAATGCTAAGAACATTTAATTACTGCTAATAATGTAACGGTGACATATTTATTATGTGTGGTTTGGCAATAATCCAGTTTAAATTATGTTCACAGATAGATGCGTTTGTGAATTACATGCTACGCTGGCTTGCCATACACCTGCTGCAGTGTTTAGCAGAGCAGACGTGAACCTGACTGCAGTGGTTCTGCTTTATAGCGTTGCAGTCAGCTAAGAATAAACAGCATGGTCAGGTCTTTTCTTCTGCTTGTAGATTTTAGGTGTTTCTAGTTTCACAACCATTGTGTTTTTTTCTGAACCCCACTTGATCATGAGCCTGCTACCAGCTAGCATTAGCTAATCTACCTGTAGTTGCGCTTTAGATCCCAAACCGTTTCAGCCTTTGTGTCTTTGCTGGTTTCTCTGTTGTCCTCCACTGCCCTTACATTAGCACATGGTGCGTATATAAGCAACTTACTTTTCTAAGTGTGTCATTCCTCATCAAAACGCCGGTTTTCTCTCATTCTGATCGGCCTCGGTCTGCTCTGTTGTCTCCTACACTTGAGCTGTTGAATAATAAATAAAGGTTGCACGAAAAAAAAAGTGCTGCCAACACATTTAGTCATCGATCTTTATCAATTTTATCAGTTCGTTGTTGCAGCCCTACTTGTATATTTAGAGTCATTCATAACACACAGACTGACGCATTTCAAATGTTTGTTTTGTTAATTTAGATGATTATAACTGACAGCTAATGAAAATCCCTCCATGTTCACATATATAGGATAGCTTGTCAGGCTAGCTAACTAAGAGAATCTGTCAAGAAAACCTCACCAGGCAATGTGTTAATGATCTGTACTTTACCTACTTTACCATCTACCTGAATCCTCTTGCAAAGGCTTACGTCTCGGCCCGGCCGCTCCGGTCATCACAGGATCGTCCGCTAGCAGTGCCTACACCACGCTCAGGACAATCCAGACTCTTCTCATGCATCGTTCCACAAATGTGGAATGACCTACCAAGCACTACCAGAACAGCGGCTTCCTTTTCAATTTTCAAGAAACTCCTGAAGACCCTGCTCTTCAGAGAGCATCTTCTTAACTAGCACCCTCCCTGCACCCGTCCCCCCTCTCTACTGTCCACTTCTTGTTCCCTCCTCTCCTTGATTCATCATGCTGCCTCACTGCCACCTACGACTGACTGGAAATTGTTTGTTGTTGTTATTGTTGTTAGCCTCAAGGGCAACATGCCGATTATAACTTGTAACTTGTGGGCGACAGTGGCACAGGAGTTAAGTGCTCGCCCCGTAATCAGAAGGTTACAGGTTCGAGCCCCGCTCAGTCTGTCGCTGTCGTTGTGTCCTTGGGTAAGACACTTAACCCACGTTGCCTGCTGGTGGTGGTCGGAGGGACCGGTGGCGCCTGTGCTCGGCAGCCTCGCCTCTGTCAGTGCGCCCCAGGGCAGCTGTGGCTACATTGTAGCTCATCACCATCAGCGTGTGAATGTGTGTGTGAATGGGTGAATGACTGGTTGTGTTGCAGGGGCGTCGGACTGGGGGGGGAAAGGGTACCGTTTACCCAGGGCCCACTGCAGGGAGGGGCCCTGAGACAGCTTTGAATAAAAATGTTTTATTGTTGTTTTTTTCCCCCAACTTACTTAATGTCTTAATAAATTTCCCTTTACCTGGATAAAGAGGTTAAGAAACAGAATTTCGCCTTAAAAATAATAACTGAATAATCTCTGAGGCATCTATCACCCCTTAAAAATGTGCAAAGTGGTTTAGTCCACACCAGCGGCCAGGGGCTGCCCGTCTGCATGTGCTAATGAGACATCGCAGATGCCGACAGCCAGAGCTGGAGGCAGGAGAGTCAGTCATGTCTTTTCCCAAGAAAGGGAAATCTGGCTTCCAGAAAAGAAAAGAAAAGAAAAGAAGGAGAAGGAGGAAAAGTTAATTGAACAGAAGCAAGTAGAAGGAAGGTGAGCAGCAGCAGCAGAACACAGTTTTAGCTGATATTAGCTAGCTCTCAGAAGCTGCATTCATGTTAGGTGTTCAGTGTTAAACACCTTTAGTTTCACCATCAAGATCAAATATAAATTAATTAGTGTTATCAGTGAAAACACTAATTTTAGGGATAAGCCGGATACTCATTTCAGACGAGTATCCGGTACGGATAACGCATTTTTGACAAATACGAGCATGAAACTAGTAAAACGAGTCATTATCTGTAATCGTGCTGAAGGAAAATCTTCATTGGGTAACTGACTGTCTTCACGCTCTGTGATTGGCCAGTCACATAGAGCGCCCGCCCCTCCCTACTTACAAAACTCTCTAGCCGACCGGGAGCTCAGTCCGGCCGGCTCATCCACGCACACACACAGACAGTAACGGATCGCGCTGTGATGGCTTCACTGTTGCTCACGTTTCTTCAGTTTTCCCTAGGTTTTCTTCAGCTCGCCTCTTTTTCGGTTGAATATTTAAAGTTACTTTTTTCGTAACTGACATGGTGCATTTGACAAGACAGAGCTGACGTGCTGTTGTCACTACCTCCGCTCCGGTGGGGTTTTTAATTTTCTCTCTCTCTCTCTCTCTCTCTCTCTCTCTCTCTCTCTCTCTCTCTCTCTCTCTCTCTCTCTCTCTCTCTCTCACACACACACACACACACACATATTAATCAACATTTCTTTGTTAAACTTTGTGTGGGAAAATGCCAAGAACGTTAAGAAAAAAATCAGTTTAATCAAATTAAAAAAAAAAATATATATATAAAGTTGTGTCTGGTTCTAGCATTTCATATTTCCTAGTTCCTACTGCATGGGTTCAGATGTATTAATCCATGCACTCAAATATTAATGTTCTGATTTTATTGAAACACTTTTTCTGTAATAGTTTCTTTACTATTGTGATCAAAAATATTTAATCTCACTTCTGAGGCTGCTCTGTAAATAGTTTTCAAATAAACAATACACATAGCAACTTCTGATCAATCCATATCAATTTCAGACTTAAAATAATACATTGATGTAAACCATGTCCACTTCCGGTTAAACCACGCCCACTTCCGGGTTATGCCACGCCCATTCCGAGTACAGATCCAGATAGTGGTGTACTCGCTCATCCCTAATATATATATATATATATATATATATATATATATATATATATATATATATATATATATATATATATATATTAAAATCAGAATTATTATCGGGGGCGGCCGCCGCCAATTAATTCGCGGACCTCGCAGTAAAAACAGGTTCACTCTGTGTGGATATTTCAGCTCCTTCCCAGTCATGGACCAGGACAAACTTGGTATCGATGGATTCGTGGTAATCTCAGGAATGAGAAGCTGCCACTGTTTTTCGTATAGCATGATGACACTGGTGTTAGAGGATTGTTATTGACTTGGTTAGATATTTTAAGCCTATTTTAAATTTCTTTATATTTGATCTTGAAAACGGACAATCTTATAATTTGGCTGATAATGCAGGGATTATAAAATTTAGAGTGCATTACATTCACAGAGAGAACCTGGTTTATTTCATGTCATATGTATTTAATATATCAATACATATAAGTATTAGCAAAGCTTAACATCATGAACCATGACAGACATGACTGAAGAGCAGATGAAGACATCATGCCAGGCACTGATGAGAAAATATTACAAGGATCTCACAGCTGAATTTGAGAATGAGATGCTACACCTGAGAACAATATATGGTGCCACATTTCCACACATTCGGTCTCCTCTTGAGCTGCTTAATGCCATACAGGATGCAATTACAGAGCATTTTTGGAGAAGTTTGTATTGGACTGAGGATTTTTTGCACACTGCCTGTGACTGTTGCTGGGGGTGAACGGGCTTTTAGCAAACTGAAACTGGTGAAAAATTATTTGAGATCAACAATGTCCCAGGATAGACTGAACAGCCTAGTTCTTCTTTCTATTGAAAGCCAATTAGCCAAAGGATTGGACTTTAAAGATCTCATAAGTGATTTTGCTAACATGAAGACCCGTCAGTGGGCATTTACAGGAAAATAAATTCCAGGATTTTTGTTTGAACACATTGTTGGCAAATAAAAATAATTATATGTGAAGTCTTGGCATTTCACTTTTATTATGCTGGCATTTGTATTTGCTCAATATAGAGATTAAACTAAGATCATATTTATTATCTTGTCTTATAGCATGACAAAAAATGTGTCAGAGAGATATTAAGTAATTGAGCATGGGGGCCCACCTAGAAGACTTGTACCTAGGGCCCAGAATTTGGTGCTACGCCCCTGTTGTGTTGTAAAGCACCTTGAGGGGTTCCAGGACTCTAGAAGGCGCTATATCAAATACAGGCCATTTACCATTTACCATGTAAGTCGCTTTGGACAAAAAGGTCTGCTAAATACATAAACATGAACATAAACATACATTAGTTGCTAATTGATTTGCATCTCATAAACAGAGAAGCAAAATGTTGGTTAGAAAAGGCTGATAATGTTTAACATTATATTCACTTGCCAGGCTGGTGAATTGTAGCTTTACCTTTTTGATGCAAGGTTATTTCTGCTTAAAAGAATGTATTTGAAATATTAGTCATTGTGCAATTTCTCTGAAAACCAAATGTAGTACAGCAACAGTCATGGGTGTGCTGTGAGTCCAGTTCTGTCGAGTGTTTTCTACCTGTTTTTGAATCTTTTGTGTGGTGACACACTTCCCTTCATTATGCTGATGGAGAGCCTGCGGTCCAGACACCTCACCTCATGTAAGTCATTCATTCACTCTCCTATGGTGGGGGGATGCCTCATTGAGCACAATGGCCTCCCTGTTTAGTTTTATCCTTTGTTTTTCCTTTCTTTGGAGCAGGGCTGATGAAACAACTGTCATTTGTTCCCAACTCTGCAGAAGGACAGCCAGCTAGTGGAATCTGTAAATTATTCACAGTGACATGTGGTCCTCCTCCCTGTACATTATGTCCTCCTGCAACAAACACAGTCACCTTGGTACCAGTTTACTCATTCCTCGGGATTCTCGGGCTAATGGAATCCTTTAAAAGAGGTGTAGACTTTAATATTTATACTAGGGCCGGGACTTTAACGCGTTACTTACGATTAATTAATTAGAAAAAATAACGCGTTAAAAAATGTAACGCATTTAATCGCAGCTTGCATTTCAAGCACGGCGGAACCTTTGCCATTGCACGATTTCCTCGTAGACTGAATATCACTGATACACACAACAATGCACAGTGCTAATGGCTACTAAAGCGGAATAAAAACAGAAAGAAGTTGCCTTGCTTGGACTGATGCAAGATTTAGGAAACACGTCCGCCTCTTTTCTTAACTTGAAAAAAAAAAACCTTCCAGACAACAACGGAGTCCGTGTCGCGGACATTTTTCAGAGATCGTCTCTGCTGCGGCTGCCCGGTGGCAACGGGAACTTTAAAAAAGTTGCAGTAAGCTATATTTTTAACATTTACGTAACATCTGTGCAGCGCTGAAAGTACCAGACAGAATAATTCTTTGCCCTAACAGTAGTTTATGAAAGTAGTCAGACAAACGAGAGGCGTGTCTTAAAGTTGAAAACAGAAGTTTAAGTTAAAACAGAAACACTCTGAAACTTTTCTGATGATTTTCTAAACAATTCTGTCGGGGAATTATATGTTTCTGAGACGAGTCTCTGTCTAAACATCACATGTATTACTATCATTAAGCAGCGAGGTGTGTTGAAGCTGTCATCAGCTAAGGGGCGGATGCTTAAGTGTATCAGGGGCAGCGAGGAACGAGAACGTTGTGATCAGGCTGGAGATCACACCAGATTCGCTGCTGCAGGTGTGAATCTGCGGGTCTGCAGCATCCCCGTATTAACGTGACAGCAGGACTTCCCATGTAAGGAAGGTCCGCTCACCTGTTCGTCAGATCATTATTTCCTCGCCATGATCATCCCATCAACCTCCAGTCATCCAACTGGAACCAGTTAGTGTTCCTGTTCATTCTCAGAATATGTCACGCCTGCTCTGGTGTTAAAAGTTAGTACATTTAAGTCCTAGATCATATTTGTGCCAGTTCTACTGTCATTTTGAAGGATTATTATTTATGTGTTTTTACTACATTATGAGTAGAAATGCTAATAAAAACTCCCAATTATACAAACAAGTGAAACTGGAAAAATTCGAATCTGGTGCAAAGTCAAATTTATTTCAGTCATTCAACTAGACAGAGAGACTATTTAAAGGCTCAGGAACCCTTTGCAGGTGTTTTCTATTTGTAATTATAAATTTTAGTTGATTTGGGTTTTGTTTCATATCACACAGTGACATTTGAATAATTAAAATGCATTTTTTTATTAAAAGCTTTAGTTTACAGTAATAACCATGTCTAATGTTTGATTCTCTGTCTCATAATTTTAATTAAAAGTTTTACTTTGAGAGCACATTTTCCTGAACGATTAAAATGTGATTAATTGGGATTAATTAATTACAAAGCATCTAATTAATTAGATTAAAATTTTTTAATCAAGTCCCAGCCCTAATTTATACTATACACTTATTGTCTAACTGAGCAATTTAACTAGATGTTTAATATAAAGGTCTCAGATAAGATAAGGATACATTCATTTGTTTCCTAATGGGAAAATTGCATTATTGCAACAGCTCAAGTACAGTAGAATAGCTGCAGTAGCACACAAACGATGTCACACAAGAGTAGAATTGTAAGTTGGGATAATTATTGCACATAATGATAGTAGAAGTAAATATTGCATCTTGAAAGCTGATGACATTTGTAGTTGTATGGGTTTCATATTAGCAGTGTCCATTGTAGAGTCTAACAGCAGCAGGAAGGAAAGACCTGCGGTATATTTTCTTCACACAGCGAGGATGGATCAGTCTGTCACTGAAGCTGCTCTCCAGAGCAGACAGTCCACCAATGCCTACCATCCTATTTGACCCAGCTTAAACTGTTCAAAGAAGATTGGGTAAAAATGGCTCAATCTGTTTTCATAAAACCAGTATTTCAAAGGGGGTGAATCTTTTTTATGCCCACTGTATTTTACTGCATTGCTGAAATATCAGATCGGGACTCAGTATTGGCAGGTACTTATAATTAAATGTAAAATTTTGATCGGAACATCCCTAAACACAACACGTTTAAAATTTCATGTGTTTGTGATCTGACTCAAGGCTGCTACTGCAATAAACTAATGGATGCTCTCACCTCTCCAATCATCCCGTTCCATATTCCTCGGACCAGCTTGCCATGCTTGCCGTTTGTGACCAGGTATAAGTCGTAGGAGAACTTTATGGTGCGGGACAGTTTCTTCAGGATGTCAATGCAGAAGCCTTTACAGCACAGTTTTGTGTATGGCTCTGTGTGACCCACAATACTGAAAAGTAAAAATAGAGAAAACAAAATGATTTTTTGATTACCCTTCTTGTTTTTATGAACGGCTCCAATTTTCATTCAGAGCAGGGTTCAGAACCAGAATCAGAATCAGAAAAGCTTTATTGCCAGAGCTCCAGCGTCCCGAAGCATAGGAATTTGACTCCGCAGCACAGCCTGACCAAGGTTACACACACACATGTAGACAATGCAGATACAGGTAGCCTACGAGAGCAGCCATAACGGCGCTCATTTCATTTAGATGAAAAGGGTATTACATGAGGATAAATTAGGGGAGGGAAAAAAAGGCATTCCAGAGTTACTCCCGAAAGGGCGTAGCTTTACTATGCAAAAAAAAAAAAAAACACCTCAAACATATAAGCACGGACATCAACAGTTCACAACATGAGACTCCAATAGGAAGGCGGGGGGGGGGGGGGGGGGGGGGGGGCATCTGAGGGGCTCATCTATTGTACAGTCACAGGTGGGAGGGAGAAGCAAAGAGTACATTGACTCCTACAGCTGATGACCTCGCCAAGCTGAAGTCCCCCAATCCGGGGGGGGGGGGGGGTCAGGTCAGGTCAGGTTTTCACAGCATCTGTCTGCATTCCTTCGTGACGGTTTTATTTGCTCGCCACTCAAGGCTACCAGGGCGTCAGATTCAGATAACAAGAATTTGTTTGGCTCAGGCTGAGATAATTTTCCTCTCTGCCTTCAGTCTTTAAACTGATCATTCCAGTCCTTCAGTGAAGCCAATTTTGGGTTTTTAAACTTGTCCATACCGTCCGGTGACTCTCTCCGAGATGACATCCATTTTGCGCACTAATACCGGTATCGCAGCTAGAACATTGTCCAGCTTGCGATTCACCTTGAGTAACGTCCCAGTCTGAGAAGTCTCCACACGTACGGTGCTTTCCGTGGTTGCGGGCCGCCCTCCAATCGCTCCAGTCTTCCCACATTTCCAGAAAACCAGATATCTCCAATCAGGCGAAATCCAGTGATTATCAGGCCGAATATCCACACGTCTTCGATATCCTCCATGGACAGCTGGGAGAGGCATATGATCTTCCACTCCTTCCAAGAATCCAACATATATCCAACCGGGTGCGTCCCCTGTGGACATGTGGAAGCGCCCTGCTCCATTCTCATTGTTGAAAAAATCTTGTCGATCACACTGAATGACCAGTTTATCAAATCCATGGTTGGTAAAAATAGAGTTTTTCAGAAGAAATGCAGAGAAGCGCTCTGTGGGCAGACTGGACAAAGAGCCTTGGGAAAAAAAGATAAGGGAGCGAAAAGAGAAGCGTCTGTACTCCTCGAGTGCAGAGAAGAAAAAAAACTTTGCAGGTATTGTGCATAGTTTTTCCGACATCGTGATGACTTCCTGTGAGATTTTGATCACATTTGGTGAACATTAGCTGCAGTATGGAACATTGAACAGGTAGAACACAAATGTGGTTAAACTGACCCACTTCTGTCCTGCAACGCTAAACTCTCCTGCAACTAACTGAAAAGCTGCATGAACAGCAATGGTTATTTTTTAATTCATTTTAATGAGTCTTAATCATGCACATCCATATCTTATTTAGACAAGTATACACTCAAACACCATTTCTAAATGAAAAACTAAAAATCAACAGCAAACACATCAGCAATATTTCAAGTTCACTGTGGCTGTATAAATATGTTTTTACATGAGCTGCATCAGGAAATTTGCTGTGTTCAAAAAATAATCCGAATATCCATCGCTGACACACTGTGTGTGCTTTCAGGTTCTATGAATACTCATATAAGGACAGCAATATGTCTGTATACTGCAACAAAAAGTCAATTAGTTTCATTTATTAGTCGCTTTGTCCAAATCACACTTTGATCAGGTTTAGATAAACAGAAAACTCTACATAGAAATTTTTCGTTCAAACTAAAGTGGTTGAGATTGATTGATGGGCTTTTTAAGAGGAGTATTAGCAAATCACATCACTATATTTAGTTTATACATTTGCACACGGTGGATACAAATAACCCCTGGTGATCAATAAATAAAGTGTCACACATTCACAATAACAATATTAAGGTGACTATAAAAAAGATATCACTGGGAACACTTTTTATATGAAATGCGGAAAACCATTAGCTGCCCTATTTTTTTACACTAATGTCTCTATAATCATTCAACATTAGCCTCTAAACATAGGTTTTGTTCAAGTTGCCTAATTTTTCAGCATCCTTCTTGTTTACTATGGATAAGTCTTTTTTAAAAATGGTGTTTCTGAGTCACTGTTATCGTGCCGATGGAACTGTTCCTCATTTGGACCTAGTCATCCTGGCACTTGGTTTCTACTGGTGTGTAACAGTGTTTAAGAGAACGTACAGCTGTGTAATACCAACCACATACCAAGCTGTCTGAGTGACCCTCAGCATGCCTTCATATAAGCCTACTGATCTGTTGACAGAGCAAGCAGCACAAGCCAAATGGCCAGTTTTAGGCTTTGCATACTAAAAAAGTCTGCTGGAGCTCGGATCAATTTCCCTCACATTTCTGCAGGGTTACCACTGGGGATGACAATGCCCTTCAGTTTCACATCAGTAAGATAGAGACTGATGTAAGGCAGGAAGAAAGCAGACAACATAAAATCTAGGTCTCTTAAAATATCCTGCACTTTGAAACAGAGACAAGCATGAAGAAGTTTAGATCTAAATACCTTTTAGGGAAATGTCAATATCAGCTTTTTCACTATGGTGTCCATGTGAATTATACGTTCAATATATATTGGTTCAGTTTATGCTGTGATGCACACAGTTTGCATCTGAGCTGGAACGTGTATTAGCATCTCTTTTTAAGGTGTAATTTGCTGAAAAACCCATTCTTAACTTTTCTTTCTTTTCTTTTCTTGTCTTTTCTTTTCTTTTTTTTTTGTTTTATTTCTGATCACTCGTGTTTTTCATGCAGGCTAAACATGAAAACAGTTTCATACACCTATCTCCTGCATTAGCTTCTGATAGACAGTGACTCACTCATCTTGATGTCATGGGTGCGCAGGTGAGTGAAGCGGAGGTGAGGATCCAAATGCGGGGAAGAAGGCAGGCAGACAGAAACCTTTTAGAGGGATTTTAATCACAGACACATGGGACATGCAAACAATGGACAGACAAGGGGCACAGAACTGGGAGGGTTCAAATACACGAGGAGCTGGGATCTACAGTGATTGGGGGACGAAAGGCAGGTGGGAGCAATCAGGAGAGACAGGACTGAACAGAGTGGGGAGACAGGACAGGTTGTGACACTTGACAACAGAGAAGGTTGTTGTTGGTTTAGCGTTCAGGAAACAGCAGAGAACATCTCGACTAGTAGAAGCTAACAGTTTGCAACTCCATCACACAGCAGAACTCCTCCAGGCTTGTGTTTGTGGAGATAAAACATCAATGTTGCAAAGCAATCAGGGTCAGTGGTAGAGTTTCATGTCTGTTAGCCAATCAGAGGCAAAATGTGCAAATATCAGGAAGTAGAATCAAAATCCTGTCGTCTAAAGTTCTTCTTGAATGTTGCAATTTTCTACTTCCTGAAACGAAACAGGCACACCACTGTTTTTTTCTCCAGAGTACGGCCTACAAGGCATTCATTCCTACAAGAGACCACAGAAAATTTGTTGATTAAATGAGTGTTCCATATTTTTAATGAAAATTCAATTTTAGTAATTTGATAAAGTCCAAACTACAGACAATCATCTTTCAAAAAATGATTCTGTGAGGAGAAACAAACTAAGGCTGGATGCACTGTTCACATTGTTCACTGCTCTTTGTCAATTAGATATTTCAAAATTGCATCAACAAACATTTCCCCAAAATTTGGAGAACAGCTAAAATTGTCATGATTAGAATATGATTTAAAAAAAGACATTTTTTGTGCTTCTATATGTTCATGGTGCCTTCTTCCTCATGGTGAGAATAATTGGGTGATTATGACCATTCTCTTAAATAAAGGTCTTATTTTAAAACTAACTTTTGTCAGCACACAATTGAAAATGATTTATTAGCACTTTTGGACTGAATTTGTTTACGTATAACACACATAAATGTCATTATGACTCTTGCACCAATGTTTATTCCTCAGTTACAACCTAATCTGGTGGTGGAGTTGCTCATTTTAAATGTGTAACCGACAAAATAAGCTGTCATTCCTTGATTAGTTCAGAAAAAAAGGTTAACTTTGTTTTGGTTAAACCAAACAACACATAAGGTGGGCAGTGTGAGAACTAGTAAGCTGTGCAATACAGCCAGCTCTAATGACTCATCACCCTTAACCTGCTCCAGACCCACAATCTAATGGACTCTGCAGCCACACATTATGGGCCGGCAGGCAATGAGTTGAAAAGGCGAGGGGGCAAGCAGGCAGAACAGACCAAACAAAAACCAATGAACACTTTCAAGAAAATAAGCCTGCCACAGCAGACCATAAGTAAACACAGTGGTCCCAACATCCCATGTCTCACCAGATGCTAGTGTTTGTGGATAGGCTGTAACTTAGCCAACAGCATCAAAATGGGCATTTGGGCATAATTGCCTGCTTAATGAGGTCGGTATGTCTCAGGAAAAGCCTTGGTTTAAACCCCGTGTGATCCTGATCAGCTGGATCTAAATGGAGCTTGGATCTTTTCTTATTGGATCGAAAGGACTGGAACATCTTTTGTCAGTGAGGACCAAATAAGATTCTGATAAGTGTTCACTAAAAGTGGCACAAGTTGAAACAGTTTTCAAAGAGTAATTTGTAAAGCCACCAGTAAATGAAATTTCTCAGTAGGACACTTCCTGGTTCAGGCTCTCTTTGATCTCATGCTACTGGGTGCTCAGACGCTGCTGCACTCAGTCTCATCTTTTATTACACCCTCTTATGAATTATATTGAACATCGTTAATGTAGGATGACATTATCTTCTCTGGTCAATGTCATCCTTCACTGAGGTTGCGCTCAGGAAAAAAATAGAAAAAGTAAAGCTATTGAAAGTTCAGTGATTGTGAGGGCGAGAGATGGAAAACATTTACTTTTCAAAGGGAAGAGCTTACGAGGCTGGCTGCTGTTGCTAAGTCTGAGCTGAACGTTGGTGCCGGTTTGTTAGACCTAATGAGGAACACAGATGGTCTGCCTGGCAGGCTGCAGCATGGCCCATAGGCTGAGGAACTGGAATGGAGAACCTGGAAGACCAGAGGCATGGCTTTAAAAAGCACTAATGTGGGACTAAGCTGTGAATGTTTTAGGGGAATTTTAGTCCATGTGGTTGTTGCAGATAAAGATTTCAAGTAACAAATTAATTAATTTTAGAATGTTAAAACACTACTATTAAATGATCTTTTAACGTCAGAACCTTTTGTTAGTCCAGCCGGTATACAGATTTAAAGTACCACAGAGCAGTTTCCTGCTCCTCTGTGCTACTGGTTGAAAGTCTAATTAAAACGATCGTAAACAACCCTGCTGCAGCCTGCTGTAGCTAGCGCTACCAGCTAGCGCTAACACTAACATGAGGTAATTCTTACTAAATACACAACAAAGTAAAAACATCCACACTGTTAGACAAACAATATGATCTCTTATAAGTCCAGTAACAACAAAGCCAGGTCATCATGATGTCATCGCCTTTTTCAGCTTCCTTAAACTGGTGTCGGCCACACTGATGTTCACTCTGGTTTTTGATCTTTGCTTCACCTCTGAAGACTCTATTACTGTTATGGAAATTGTATGTTTATTCATTCTTGATCATTGACTCAATCAACTGAATATAATATGTATTGCTCTATGCCTCTCTGCATGCCCACTTATTCAGACACACACACACACACACACACACACACACACACACACACACACACACACACACACACACACACACACACACACACACACACACACACACACACATTCTTGACTTCCCACGCACTCTCTCTCTCTCTTTCTCTCTCTCTCTCTCTCTCCCTCACTTTCACTCCTTTCTTATCTCTTGGTATAAATAAATTCTGTGACCAGATGTTTGCGGCATTTTGCCTCGTGCATTGTGCCACAGTTATAACTGTTTGACTTGTCTGGTCATTGTCTCCTTCTCTCTACACTGTGGGAAATGGGGTTATTGATAAATATACTGATAAAATCCATGACAATTACCTTTGCTTCCAGGCTCTACGATGATGCCAACAAAAATGCAAACATCTTTTTTCTTCTTCTTCTTGTGCTTTTCATTGATGATAAGCAAACTAAAAAAGCTACCTGCAGAGAAAATAGCTACCATTCGTAATGCAGGTATAAGCGCACCCCCTGCAACACCTAACCGCTCTACAAAACTATCAAGTGCAGTTTTTGGCCAGTAGAAGGCTGCAGAGTGGTGTCAAATCTGAAACTGGTGAAGTTTGTAACCCAACGATCAATGTTAAAGCTTAAAGTTCAAAAAATCTATCTAATGTTTCTTTAAGGGATATGACCGTTTGCTTACGATATTTTCATTACAACTGTACCACATTTGGTCATTTATTGGTGTTGCCTCATGTGCTGGTGCTATTTTCCGATCAAACATCAGGCAGTGGGGTACAAGCCAGAACCAGCTACAGATTGTCTACAATAATTTATCTCAGGACCTAGTGCACCTTATCTGAACCTTCATTGGCAAATGTGTTTTCTTCATCTGTGCCAAATAGCTCACTGCTCTTTGACCTCTTGTCTTTGCTTCAGTCTGCATTTGTGTGCTCCGTTGTCTGACAAGAGAAATAATGTTTTTTTTTCTCTGCTGGCTGGAAGATTTGAGTAGCATGGGCAATAAAGCCCTACAAACCTTTATACTGCTGAAAGGGTGCAATATTCATCTTCTATTACCTTCACCTTGTTAATGCTATTGTCAGTAATGGATAATGTCCAATGCTTCTTTCTCCCACTAATTAGCACCAATATATCCCTTTAGGTGTTCAGGATTGATGACATGGCCTAATCATCCCATCTAATTGATACCCTACCATGCAGCACATATATTTCTCTGATTGGGTCACAGGGTGATCCCTGGGATATTCCACTCTGGCCAAGCAGCCTAATGAGTATCTCACCTCATTGAGTGATAAGAAGTCATGCATGAGCTAATGGCAGTGGAAGAGCCTCTTAATCTCATACCTAATGGCACTCTCAAGTTAGATGCAAAATCAATTAAGCTGGATATGTAAGGACATTGAGTGTGCTTGAGGGACTATACAGCAATCACAAGTGGGTTTGTACACGATGGCACATTTGACTCAAGATAATTTACTGATTGACACCGTCTGGCACCAACAAAACTAGCAGAGTACATCAAACTGTTGAAAGCTTGAGTGCTTAAATAATGTGTTATAACAGAACAGCTTTCAGTTTTAGAAGATTGGTGAATCTGAGAGAAACATATCTGCACAACACGCCCAAGCGTTTTGGCAGCATTATCTAAATATAAATATTTTTTTTGTTTCATTTGTGCAAGAGCTGGGCAGTGCGGATGCTAATTTCCTACTATTTTGTGATTTTACCATGATATGCACATTTGTTTCAACATCTATCATCTTGTAGGCAATTGTTCATTGGGTATCGTTCTGAAGCTGTGTCTGTGTAACTGTACGCATACTTGTCTTTGTAAAAGAGTTCCTATATCACAGAGCCGAGACTACCTCTGAACATACAACCGAACCCCCGTGGTACAGCTGTTTGGTTGAGGTATGGTACATGTGACAAATTCATTGGTCACAACAGATCACCACATCCTTGGGCAAGAAATACTAGGAGCAATTTCTGGCCTCTTTTGAGCCGATTTTCCACTTGTGGGACAATTTTTGGAATCAGGCCGGGTAACAAAAAGTGATTAACACCTCTTGCCTGGCTCCAGATCAGCAACTATGCAGTTGTCGGAACATGATTTGTGAGCTGTGAAAAACTGAACCCTGTAATTTACACTTTGAGCCTGAGCTGAATACAACAACTGAAAATATTGTGAGGTGTCCACAATAAACAACAACATGTTCCGGAACTGCGCTGCTCTGGGTGGCTGCATGTTGGAGTAGCTCTGTTGACTATATGTAAGTTTTGCCTTTCTTGGACATTTTTTCTTCTAGCTTCTCGGGAGGAACGGTATTTTTTGGACAGTTTACTTTTCTGTTTCTGGTGTTGTGAAGCTTGGAGGATTTTTGCTGCTATTTTTTCACTTTTTTCACTTCTTGAGCATTTGTTATGATGCGTAACTATGGCAACAAGCTGGTTTACAATCGGTAGCAGGTGCTTAACATTGGGAAGGCTGAAATAATACCTCAACTGAAGCCACAAATCCCAAATGAGCTAAAACGCAAGAAGCGTGGGTGCAGAGCGGGAGCAAAACGGACACAGAGAAAGAGGAAATTCAAACCATCTCTTCCATCGATCATAATGGGCAATGTGAGATCACTGGCCAACAAGATGGATGAACTCTAAGCCCTTTCAAGGACTCAGCCAGAGTATCGGCAGTGTAGTGTTATGTGTTTCAGTGAGACGTGGCTGCAGGACCATATCCCCGATTCCAGCATCTCTCTGCCAGGATTACTGACTGTACGAGCAGACAGAGATCTGAAGAGGAGCGGGAAAAGAAAAGGAGGTGGAGTGGCAGTGCTTGTCAACAACAGATGGTGCCATCCAGGTCATGTTTCAGTGAAATGTCATCTCTGCAGCCCAGATGTTGAACTCTTGGCAGTAAGTTGTCGCCCATATTATTTGCCAAGAGAGTTCATCAGTGGTGACTTGGCAACCGTTTATATTCCACCTTCAGCCATTGCTGAAAATGCATGTGATGCCATCAGTTCCGTTGTCGCTAAGCTACAAACCCAGCACCCCAATGCATTTGTGGCTATATCTGGTGATTTTAATCATGCCTTGCTCTCTGTTACACTTCCAACATTTCAACAGTCAGCTGCTCCACCAGAGAAAACAAGACATTGGATTTGTGTTATGCAAATATAAAGAATGCATACATGTCCAAAACAAGACCTCCTCTGGGACAATCAGATCACAATCTTGTTTTTCTCTGCTCAGATTACAAACCACTTGTTCAGAGGCAACCTTTGACAAGAAGAACTGTGAGAAAATGGTCACAGGACGCTGAAGAAGCCCTGCAGAGTTGTTATGCGACCACAGATTGGATGATTCTCTGCCAAGGATATGAAGAGGACATCAATGGCATGACTGGATGTGTCACTGACTATATAAACTTCTGTGTGGACAATATAATATCCACCAGAACGGTGAGATGCTTCGCTAATAAACAACCCTGGATCACCAGTGAACTGAAGAATCTGCTAAATGAGAAAAAAGAGCCTTCAAGGAGGGGGACAGGGAATTATTGAGGAGTATACAGAAGCTACTGAAGATCAAGATCAGAGACAGCAAGGAGGCATACAGGAAGAAGCTGGAGAACAACCTACAGAGGAACAATATCAGAGATGCCTGGTCAGGGATGAAGAAGATCACAGGCTTCAAGCAGAGGAAGGATTGCACAGATGGCAGCCTGGACACAGCCATTGAACTGAACAAGTTATTCAATAGGTTCAGTTCAGGAACAAACCCAACATCCTCCTCGCCTGTCCCCAGCCAATCAGACATCCCAACCTCCCCTGATCCAACATTTTCCTGTCACACGCCAGCTCTTTTGTCCTCTAACACAGTCATGGACTCTTCTGGTTCTATAAATCTGTCCTCAACCAAGTCAGGAGATGCTGCTGCCCCATTTACCTCCCCCTCCCACCTATCTGTCTCTACAAGTCAGGTGAAGAGGCAGCTGGAGAGACTGAACAGGAACAAGTAAGTAAGTAAGTAAGTAAAAGTGTATTTATATAGCGCCTTTCACAGATATAAATCACAAAGCGCTGTACAACATGAGTAAGATCAGGGCAAATACCTCTAACCAATAAAAACATCAGAAAAACAATAGCAGTGATAACATAATAAATAAAATCACGAGTAAAAACAAAGTGAAGGTGTCAACCCGAACAAAGCCATCTTTTAGAACATGTAGGGAGGGAACGCCTGGATGAAAAGGTGAGTTTTAAGATGATTTTTAAAGACCTCTACAGTGTTAGAGAGACGGAGATTTGAAGGCAGACTGCTCCAAAGTCTGGGGGCAATAGTCTGAAAGGCCCTGTCCCCTTTGGTTTTCAGTCTGGTTCGAGGAACAGCCAGGAGGTTTTCAGATGTGGATCTGAACAAGGCTGCAGGTCCAGATGGTGTCAGCCCCAGAGTACTGAAGGCTTGTGCAGAGCAGCTCTGTGGGATTCTGCAGCACCTTTTCAACCTCAGCCTGGCCCAGGAGAAGGTTCCAGTCCTGTGGAAGACATCCTGCCTTGTTCCAGTTCCAAAGAAAACTCGCCCATCAGTCAATGATGACTACAGACCGGTTGCCCTGACATCCCACATCAAGAAGATCCTGCTGAGACTCCTGTTGGTCCACCTGAATAAGCAAACCAGGACATTTCAGGACCCGCTGCAGCTTACTTATCGCCGTGGAGTTGGAGTTGAAGATGCCATCATCCTTCTGCTTCAACCAATCCACTGTCATCTGGACAAAGCAGGCAGCACTGTGAGGGTCATGTTCTTTGATTTCTCCAGTGCATTTAACACAATCCAGCCTGATGTACTTTGCCAGAAACTCCAGAAGACACAGGTGGGGACCTCAACTATCGCCTGGATTAAAGACTACCTGACAAACAGACCACAGTTTGTGAGGCTGAAGAACTGCACATCAAACCAGGCGATCAGTAACACTGGAGCACCACAGGGGACTGTACTCTCACCATTCCTTTTCACCCTGTACACCTCAGACTTCCAGTACAAATCAGAGACCTGTCATCTACAGAAATACTCAGATGACTCTGCAGTTGTCGGGTGTTTCAGAGATGGACAGGAAGCTGAGTACAGAGAGCTGGTGGAGCGCTTTGTGGCATGGTGTGGAAATAAACATCTGACCTTGAACGTGAACAAAACAAAGGAAATGATTTTAGACTTCAGAAGAAACAGGGTGGAGTCAAACACTGTTTCCATCATGGGAAAAGAAGTGGAGGTGGTTGAGGAATACAAATACCTTGGAGTTCACCTGGACAACAGACTGGACTGGAGAAAGAACAGCGAAGCCGTTTACAAGAAGGGACACAGCAGACTGCACTTCTTGAGGATGCTTAGATCCTTCAATGTCTGTAGCAAGATGCTGCAGATCTTCTACAAGTCTGTTGTTGAGAGTGTAATCTCTTCAGCCATCGTCTGTTGGGGTAGCAGCATCAGAATCAGGGACCTGAAAAGGCTCAACAGCCTAATAAAAAAGGCTGGTTCTGTTCTGGGGACGACTGTGGAACCGCTGGAGGAGATCATGCAAAGAAGGATTCTCCAGAGAATCAAGAAAATGATGGACAACCCTGAGCATTCTCTTCACAAGACTGTCCGACAACGGAAGAGTGTCTTCAGTCAGAGGCTTCTTCAGTTTGGCTGCCACACTGACCGCTACTGGAGATCCTTCCTGCCAACAGCCATTGTAATATACAGTAACTCTTTGCTGACTTGATTATTATTATTATTCTGAGCTACTACAGCAATCAGTTTCCCTCTGGGATTAACAAAGTATTTTCGAATTTGAATTGAATTGAATTTGAAAAATTGCAGCCAATGAATTAAAGAATAAACATCTGATGGTTTGGTTCTAATCAAGCCCCTACAATGCAGCTCTAAAATTGAGGCAAACCCGGAAATGAAATAAATTGCAGTTCCACCCTCATCCACTGGGGGCTGGTGTCAGAAGCGAGCAAATCCTCATTGACTCCCATGTTAAAAATACCAATTTCACAGCAGAAATAAACATGTTTACAGCCTGGTACCAAAACATGTTTTTGGTTTAAATTTTCTAGTTTACACTCATGACAACTCTGAGGGGGGTGAAATTTTTCTCACTCTTCTGTTTAAGTGTATTAAAAGCCTAAAATTCTGTATTATTAATGAGCATCAGACCCACGTGACAGACCCACGCCTCAGTAGAGCCTCGGTCTGGCCTGGAAACTGTTCGGGGATTTTGAGTCTCTGTGTTTGTGTATTCTTGTTTGGATATTATTCGTGCAATTGTTGGACAAAATGACTTGCTGTGGCATTAATTGCACTATTAGAGCGTCCAAGGAGTCTCCACTTCATTTTTTTTCGGTAAGTAAAATTATATTTATGTATTTTAGGTCACTGCCGAGCTGAGCTTAGATTTTAACATGTACTGTTTAACCATGAAATTTAAATGTAATAGGGTAAAACCCAGTGCATTTAACATAATGCTGCACTTTAGAAAATGGGTTGAAATATAACATGTTGGTGGAGCTGGGTTCCCACTATCGGCTTGTGGAGCTCTCGGGAGACCGATGTTTTCCACCCTGTTCACCCCTTCCCCTCCCCTTCCTGTCTGATCGCGGCTTCTGTTTGATGCGCGGAATGCCGGCTGTTTCTCCCCGCAGCTCGGCTCATCTCTGTCTGATCGTGGCTTCTGTTTGATGCGCGGGCTGACGGCTTGTGGAGCTTTGGGATGGAAACCTTTCCACCCAGTTCTCCCCAGCGGCAGCTCTGCGCATCTCAGATTGCAGCGGCGCTTGTCTGCTGTGCGGCTGCCGGCTTGTGGAGCTCTCGGAGACCTCTGTGTTCCACCCGGTTTTACCCAGCGGTCAGCCCGGCGTATCTCTGACTCAGAAGCTCTGGTGTTGTGCACAGTTAACTCCGGTTGTAGCTAGGTTGCTACCTCCGTTAGCTTAGCTCCCACCTCCGCATTAGCTTTGGGTTAGCCAGGGTTAGCTTCAGGTTAGCTTGCAGCTAGTTCGACCGGGTGTCGTCAGTTGATCCCAGCCTCACAGCCACACCCTCAGCTCCACCTCTCTTCCCTTTTTTGGAATTGTCTGGGCTTGACGGAACCTGTGACACGGTCAGAATGGCGGTGGTGGCCACCTCCCATTTGGCCTCAAAAACTTGATATTGGAGCCTTATGGAAAGGAGATGTCCAGTATATTTATGTCGATGGTTCTAATCTAGTGAGGAAATGTTCTATCTGCAGGAACAGAGTAGAAGTGATGACTTTTCATTTAAAAGGGATGATACAACAGATCCCGCATTGCAGTACATAACCTTCTTCTTTAGACCTTCATTACCAGTAAGGAGACATGCAATGCCTGGCATTGTTGTTTTGACTTGTCAAAGAATTATCAAAGGGAGACTAGGCAGTTTTGGCTTACTTTTAATGCCCTCAAGTGTCCGTTTAGTAAAACTGAAAGCAAAACTTATCTTTCGACTGTGCAATTGCCTTTTTAACACCTTAAAGAGACCATGTGTAGTTTTTACCATTATTCTCTGGAAATATCCCTCAAAGTGTTGTTGAAAATGAATTAAGACTGGTAAGATCTTACTCAAACACAAAAATACCTCATGCTTGAATTTAGGCATGTACTGGCCTCTATCATCAGAGGAAATACATACAGCCATTTTAATTTAACAGCTGAAATGTCTCCCCAGCCTTCAGTAGTGTCTACAGGAGTGATTCACTAAATTAAACAAATCAGCTGTGTTTATGTGCAGGAAACGTGCCGGAACCAGACTGCAGCGCCACGTATGTCAGTACATTTTTTTCTAAGCCCAACAGACCAGAACGGCACTCTGAAGTTGCAAATGCCGTATTCTGGCCACATAGGGCGGTGGGGGTCTGAGTGACATTTCATTAACCCTGTAAAGGGTCATTTTAGCTCATACTGGCTCAAGAAAATGACTTAAAAATATGAAAACGTGTCCGTTTAAAAAACAAACAGGGTAAATGTGTCAAACTGTCACCCATGCTAAATAAAATTAGGGCGATATCATGTTAAACGTTAACTGTATTGTTCCAACAATATAACTTTCATGTTTGTGCAATATATCATCACGTTCATACAATAACACTATCATGTTCTTACAATAAAATTTTGTACAAATATGATATCGTGAGAATGTGAACATGATAATATTTGAAAAATAAATAAATTTTTTTTTGAGAGGGTGGCAGCTCTATGTTGCTGTCTAAACTAAGCATTTGGGTTTTGTATTTTTCTATAGTACCAAACACATACCAAACTACATTTTAGGGCAATGGCAGTGATTAGCACTTGGTATCGGTACTCGTACGTGGTCCATTTAGTTTGGAAAAATGTGGTTTTAGGGCAGCTGTTCAAGTTAAATAATAACTGTATGGTAACACTTTACAATAAGGGTCCTTTTATTAATGTTTCTTTGTGTATTATTAAGCATTAATAAACCATTAAATAAAGTGTTAACAACTGCCTGCATGCATTACATAGCATAACTAAACATATTATTTAGTTAGTTAACTAATGTCTCTTACTTAACCTTAGTTAATGCAGTACTAAGCTTTAAATAACACTTGCTTAGTTTAATTACTTTGCATCATGTGTGTTAATTACCAAATTAGTTAATGTGTTAATTAATCCTTGGTAATTTGTAAAGTCATAATTTATTATGGTTGTGTATTTGCAGCAAATAAGCAATAAGTAACAGCTAACTAATTCATCCATTTTTCCTTTGGATGTTACTTGGATGGGCTTTAATAAACAATTAATTAATGTCGTACTTATGCTGTACTGTGTTTGTCATCAGGACACTCTTACTTGACCTAAGGTAAAGTAAAAACATTGATACCCTTTGGAAACATTTTCTAAATTGTTAATAGACTCCTTGGCATTACTTAACCATAATTTATCACTAATAAAATAATTTTGACCCTTATTGTAAAGTTTAAACATTTATCCATTTATAAATACTTTCTAAAAACATACTAGACGCCTAAGCATTATTTAAGCATTACTTAACCATAATTAATCCTTACTGAATTGTGGACCCTAAGGTTCAGTGATAGACATTAGTCAACAGCTTAATAATGCATTAAATCATATGTTTAGTAATGCATAAAAGCAGTTGTTAACACTTTAATGGTTTATTAATGCTTAATAATGCACTAAGTAATGTTAATAAAAGGACCCTTATTGTAAAGTGTTACCAACTGTATCATTTCCACAATGTCAGTGTCAGACAGATATACATTTAATTTATTATCATTAATATTACAGTTTTCTACAATAATAACAAACAATACTGTTTGTTTTTTCTAACACTGTGGGGCCCTTCTGTGCAAAGGAAATAACAGAATATAAATTATAGACTTGTCAGAGACCTTTGTAGCTACAATACACATTTTACATTTAAACACTGGGTTTTACATGTTGCTAGGATGACACAGATAGACATCTGGGGCTTCACATGGGAAAAAAGGCTAGCTAATAAAAGTCAACAGACTGATCTACTTAGTTTGTGTTCCATCCAGAGACAGCTTCAGACAACACAGCTGATCAGATTCGAATGGGTTGTAGAATGACACTAATTCTGCAGCGTCTGTTCTCCCAGCTAACAGACAGGACAGATCTACCTTCTGTTTGTGGAGGCTTTACAATGTATTACTTCAGTTACTTACGTCTCTGTCTTGTTGGACTGTCGGCGGCAGGGTACGGTGTTGCTAACACATGTTCCAGTCACAGGGTCAACTGATTCTACAATAACAAAAGGACGCTCCTCCAGGGTGGCCACTGTCAAGTGTCTGTAGTCTGACACCGGTTCCAGGTAAGAACCAAAACGGGGCCAAACAGGGTATCTCATCTGCAGGATCCCCATCTCATAGGTGCCCACCTGAAAAGGTAGGGAGAGGTGATTCAGAGTAAGGCTGAGAAAAATAATGTCCCAACTGACAACCATCAGGTTTAATGGTTTCATCACAAAAAACCAGGAAAATACCTCAGAAATAAACTCTGTATTTGGTTAAAGAAGGCCTAGTTTTTGTTTACGTAAGTAGACGTAGACCAGTGAGATGGATTTCAGTATGCAAACCATTTAAAAAGAAATAGATTTTGGGTCACAGAGGTGGTATAGAGTGCAATTATACATCTAAATGCAGTGAAAGCAATTTCACCCTTTTTTCTATTACCATTCACTTAATTCGATGCCGTGTGGAAGGAGCACTCGTATGCCAGCTGAAAACGTAGCAGAGATTTGGAATGAATTATGTTAAGTGTACCTGAGTAGACATGGCCTGCTTAACACTTTAACTAGTGAAATACTTTAAATCGGACTCAGGGAGCAAACAATGTTCAGAGACAGAAACTCAAATAATAAAATAATCCAAACACATCCTGGTGATTACCAGCTTTAGTCACCTGCTTTAGGGAGCAGACATAGACTAGTTTTCCTATTTGTTCCTGATACTTGACCTTAACAAACGATTAACCTCCATATCTGTTTTTCATGACATGAACTGCTTCCATTGGTCATCTGGATACAACCCAAGTTCTGGCAGGGTCAACGAGTCAAACCATACTTCCTCTGACCCTGTTTTCTTTTTCCAAATCAAAGGATTATATAAAACCTTCTTGGAGCCGAATAAGAGTTTCTCAAAACTGAAATAAAATATAAAAGGCCATGTGGGTCATTCAAAAGCTCAGCTGTAATCCTTAAGATTGGTTCAAAATCATAAGAGCAGCTGAGCAAAATTTATCTTGTTACGACTTTTGTTCTCCTTTCAGAAACATAAATCAGTCTTCCTGCATTCACTCAGTCACCGTTTTCACCGAACAGATAAGAACAGCAGCTTCTCCTTTCTTAGAAAGCGTAATAAAACACTTTGACTTAACCTTTGGAGGTGAGATAGTAAATGCAAATATGAGCCGATCCTGTTGATATTAATAAAACATTACTCTGTCTAGTTCCCTTAACTCTACTTTGGTAAATGTCAATAACTTCCAGGAGATACGGAAACGTGTCGACCCAAAATGTTATTCTTCCCACATAATCTTCGCTTCTGCTGCTGGGGGTTTCAATCCTTCCTCAACTCTGCATTAAGGACAACTTGTCAGGATAAAATAAAATGGAGGAAAAATTAACACAGGGAAGTAGTGCAAACATCAATATCTCTCTGGACTTAGATGCAAGTCATGCTAACCCCTCCTGCAGCTTAATTGCTGAGGGCTTTTTGTAGAGTCAATGTGAATTTTAGATTACAGCATCACATGCTGAGAAGGACAAATCGTTATGGGTCCTTAGGGTGTGAAATCTTTATTGTTTATTCTAACAGTGAAAGTCCTGCTTCATAGAGCAAATTGTTTATTCTGCAAAGGGAGAATATGCAAACCTTGTTGCAGGCCTGTCAGTCATGAGCTCTTCCAATCATCCTAACCCCCCACCCCCCAACGGTGCCCCTGCAGAAGATGATGTGACTGATAATGATAGTGAATGATATCAGTATTGTCCAAGCTCAAACTCTGCAGTGACTCCAGCTCAACCTAATCTTAAACAGCAAATGTCACTCTGGAGAAAATAACATTACATGGCTCCAACAATGACCAATATGTATAAAAAACAAATGATAACAGTTTAAACCAAATCTGCACAGGAGACCAGATGCAGCAGTGTAAAGTGCAAACAGAGATTGTAATACTTTTCCTATTCATACATCTTTAGGTTCCCCTTGCCCAGCTCTTGGTGGTGTTACGTGATGGTATGGGTTTATTGCAAAATTTGAAGAAAATGTTTTGAGTGTTTAAAATTTGATTTAGACAGACACAATGATTTCTTATTTCTGAGTTTCTCATTGCAGACACAGTGGCAACTTTTTTATTTCATTTTCCAATAACTGATGACAGCACTGTTAGAACTATTTATTTATTTTTTATGTTACAATTTTCTTTTCTCATGCTCTCCTTCCATCTCCTGTTACTTTCGAATCTTAGAAAGAAGCTCAAGGATTTTTTGGAAGGCTTCTGTAACGTCCAGCAATGGTCAGTTTTTAGGTACAGTATGACCATTCAACATCTGGTCAAAAAGGAGACACGAGACTGCATGTGTCCCTTCTAAATCAGCCTGCCTTCATCCCACTGGAGCTCAGAGCCTGCAGCTCTGAACACAGATAATGAAATGTCAACAATAATGGTCTCTCTGCAAGGTCCAGTCTTTCAGGACTCTTCGTGCCTCCATATAAGGAACACTCACAACCCAGATTTCCTAAATCAGATATGAACTTCTACAATTTATAAGCTAGATAATATTAAATAAATGTTTGTTTATTGCTACTTATAATAATTATAATATAATGAAATGTTTCATTAATCTGTGCTCAATGATTGAAGTTTGAAATGAATGTTATGTTATGATTATAGTGATTGAAATATGTTTCAGCATGTTAATATGACAAGGTCATCACCATTTGCACTCACACAAGAACAAAGTAAGGTTAAGTTAAACTCTGACACATAAATAGTCCTCTACCCAGATCAGAGCATCGGTATCAAAGAAGGCGTGTTTCTGAGACTCTTGGTAATATTCCTCAAACTTGTCAACCTCTGGTTGGCTACACAAATCATAACATGAAAACATTAAAACCAGATCACTCTGGTGATTCCTTAGTTCTAGAGAAAGCTTCAGACCGGCCATCTGATGCAGAAACCCTCTTTAACCATCAAAGCTTTTGACACGTCGTCAAACCTTTTTGCATCTGCGAAGCTGATAAACCAAACAGTTCCTGCAGAACAAGCTGGTATTGTTTAGACTCCTTCAGAGTCCCAGACGCGCAGTTCCATCATCTGTCGTGACCAGAGACATCTCTGGACTGGAGAAGTCGGTGCTGTGGTCAATCTACTGGACCTTCGGTGTCAGAGGTCATCCGACCTCTCTGACCTTCGGATCCACTAAGAGGGTCTCCAGAACAGGTGAAGTAGACACACTGATAGCGTCTGATGTGCTTTTGATAATAATCAACTTCATAGCTTAACGCAACCCAAATTCTTCTGCATCTATATCTCCGCTCTCCTAGATACGGAAGTTCTGACTAACATCACATTCACACATAGGTTCATACATCACATCTAGTTCCATCCGTCACAGTAAATGTTAGTTAACTTGTCATGTTTTAATTGTTGGTAAAATAAATTCTTACTTTTATAAACCTGACTCTTTTCTGACTCAAAACAAAGTGTTTACAGTCCCCTAATAAATAAAGAATCCTAGAATCTTCTGATTAAACACCGTAAAGACCAAGCAGGGCTGCTATTCTATATTTAGATAGAGTATCACAGCTTATTGGTCATAAGTAGAGGTAATATACATACTGAGCTCTTAAAGCACTCAATTTCCCAAACCCTACACTTCCATGAACATCCCCGACTCTGATATGTGTGCATTGTTCAATTCAAGTTTTTTATATAGCGCCAAATCACAACGAGTCGTCTCAAGGCACTTCACCTAGTAAACATTCCCATACAGGTCAGGGGCCTCATTTATCAAGCTTGCTTACACACAAAACGGGGTCGGAAAACTGCATAAGCAACTTCCCACTCAAACTTTGGGGTTTATGAAAGAAAACGTAGCGGAAAAATGTGCACAACTTTAAGTTGACTAATGACCTGGCTTACGCACATGTTGGACATGGAGAGCACCTGCAGTGCTGCTGCTGAGAAGATACAATTATGAAATCCTGCAGCATTATCACTTGTACCGCTTCATTTTCACACAGAACAAGACCCCCCCACATGCACAGACACTCACACGTACACACATTTGCGCGCGCGCACAGACACACACACACAGCCTGAAGCGCAGAATACGGAATGCCATGCCATTGGCAGAGCGCTGCAACAAGCCGGCTTATGTATATACATGAGATCCACAAGGCACTTTGCATTTATGGCAGTAAGTGGGCGTGGTGAGGGCGGGATGTGACTAAAATGCAGCTGGTACGCATCAGCAGGGGGACAGATTGAGACAGAACGTCATGCGTCTGCGACAGTGTGTGTGTCCTGTCACTGTGACCCGATTGATCATACGACCTGGCTTCTTGTACACGGGAGATCTGTGTTTGGCTGACTGGTTAGCTCACGTGACTTTCACCTGGGAGTCTGGGGATTGAGTCCCAATTGGACCATTTTTTTAATATGCGACACAGATCTCTCTGAAGAATTCACAACATTGACAGCTTCAGCAACGCTGTGCCACTCCGCGGATTTTCTCTTATTTGTTTTGCAAAAGCACTTCCTTTCATTTCTCCACCTCACCCACAGGTACCTCAATTCCTGCTTCTGTGAAAAAGTGCTTCTTTGATCTGCATTGATCTACGGCCGCCATGTCATTGGCGGAGCGCTGCAACAGCCGGCTTATGTATATGCATGAGATCCACAAGGTACTTTGCATTGACCATTTATGGCAGTAAGTGGGTGTGGTGAGGGCGGGATGTGACTGAAATGCAGCTGAGAAACATTCTCCTTAGTCTCCGATTTATGAAACAGAGATTGCGTGCAGCTGTGCGTACTCCATGTTTGATAGGTCACAAACCTACTTGGCGTAAGTACATTTTTTTTGCTGAGCTCAAGTACGGTTTTAGTAAGGATTCTACGCAATGTTTGATAAATGAGACCCCAGTTCATTAAGCCAATCATTATAAAGTGTCCTATGTAAGGAACCCAGCAAATTGCATCAAGTCACTGACTGGCTGGCCTCATCCTAAGCAAACATATAGCAACAGTGGAGAGGAAAAGTCCCTTTTAACAGGAAGAAACCTCCAGAGGATCCTGGGTCAGGATAAACAGCCATCCACCACGATTCACTGGGGATCGAGAAGACAGAGCAAACACACTCATACACACACACACACACACACACACACACACACGCACACACACACACACACACACACACACACACACACACACACACACACACACACACACACACACGCACGCACGCACGCACGCACACACACACACACGCACACACACAGCATATTTACTAAGTAATGTGTCTATGGTTATATTGTGATTTCTTAGTAAATATTCTATTTGGTGAGAGATAAACATCATTGTATTTATCCTAGTGAATCTATAATTAAACGGATAAACTAGTAGTAGCACATTCAATGTCAAAGAAAGTAAAATGTTATTATCAGGAGAGGGAGAATGTTTAAGTGGTTAGCAACAGTGTTCAAGACGATGGCCCCATCCAAGAGGCAACCACAGCTCAGCAGAACATCATTGTAGCTTCCTCTGGGGAGAAAAACACTTAGAGAGAGAATAATGTTAACAGCTGAAATAGCAGAAAATAATACAGTTAAAGAGCAGATAGTAAAAGAAAGTAGTAGAGTGTGAAAAGTGGTCAGTGTGTCCTCCAGCAGTCTAAGCCTGTAGCAGCATAACTACAGAGATAACTCTGCATAATCTATCCTATTTAGATGTAGGCATGTTGGAGGCAGGGCAAGGGAGAGCCGTCTTTACTGACTGCACACTCCACCTCCCTCTACTCCCCCACTTGTCCAGATCTAGGCTAACATCAGAGTTTAACCATAGGCCTTATCAAATAAAAATGTTTTAAGCCTAGTCTTAAAAGTAGACAAGGTGTCTGCCTCATGGACTAAACCTGGGGGCTGGTTCCACAGGAGAGGGGCCTGATAACTAAAAGATCTGCCTCCCATCCTATTTTTAGATATTCTGGGAACCACCAGTAGACCTGCAGTCTGAGAGCAAAGTGCTCGGTTAGGAACATATGGAACAATCAGGTCACTGATGTATGATGGAGCTTGATTATTAAGAGCTTTATATGTGAGAAGGAGGACCTTAAAATCTATTCTGAATCTAACAGGCAACCAATGTAGCGAAGTTAAGACAGGAGCGATATGATCTCTCTATTTAATTCTCATCAGAACTCTAGCTGCAGCATTTTGGACAAGCTTTAACTACATTCTGTGGACTTCCTGAGAGTAATGAATTGCAGTAATCCAGTTTTGATGTAATAAAAGCATGAACTAGTTTTTCAGCATGACTCCTGGATAGGATGCTTCTAATCTTAGTAATATTCCAAAGGTGGAAAAAGGAAATCCTACAAACCTGTTTAACAACAACATGTCATGATAACACCAAGGTTCCTTACTTTGTTCTCGGAGATTAATGTAATGCCATTAAGGTCAGGTGATTGACTAAGCAATTTCCTTTTTCTGAATTTCAGGTCCAAAGATGATAACTTCAGTCTTGTCTTGATTTAAAAGCAAAACGTTTTGAGTCATCCAATTTTTCATGTCTTCAAGAAAAGCCTGTAATCTAACTAGCTGATTAGGTTCATCAGGGTTGATGGGTAAATATAAATGAGTATCATCAGCATAATGGTGGAAGTTTATCCCTTGCTGCCCAACGACTTTACCAATTGGAAGCATATGTATAGTAAAAAGAATTGTCCAAGCACTGAACCCTGTGGTACTCCACAGGTAACCCTGGAGTATGAAGACGATTTGTCATGTACATTTACAAAATGAAATCTGTCAGACAGGTAGGATTTAAACCAGCCTTTGATCCCTACAACATGTTCAAGTCTTTCTAAAAGAACATTATGATCAACTGTGTCAAAGGCAGCACTGAGATCTAACAAGACTAGAACAGATTCTTATCTGAGGCCATGAGAATATCATTTGTAACTCTCACTAATGCAGTTTCAGTGCTGTGATACTCTCTAAAACCAGACTGAAATTCCTCAAACAGATCACTGGTGTTTAGATCAGAATCAGAATCAGAATCAGAAGGTTTATTGCCATTGTCAATGAACAAGCAGTTCACAAACTAGGAACTTGTTTCGGTACTAATGTGCCACATATAACATGAATAATAAATTTCAGAAATAGAATAAGTAGAATAAAATATAATAAAACTAGCATAAAACATTCAGCTATAAAAAAGGCAGGTAGTGGTAACATGGCCGATAACGTGACGTTGTGTCGAGTACATAAGACGAGCATGGTTGTGTGATTATAAGCTATTTACAAGTCTAACTGCAGATGGAAAAAAGCTGTTCTTATGGTGGGAGGTTCTGGTCTGGATGGACCGTAACCTCCTGCCTGAGGGAAGCGGCTCGAAAAGTCTGTGTCCCGGGTGAGAAGGGTCAGCTGCAATCCGGCCTGCACGCCTCCGAGTTCTGGAGACGTACAGGTCCTGGAGAGATGGAAGGCTGCAGCCAATCACCTTCTCAGCGGAGCGCACAATGCGCTGCAGTCTATGTTTGTCCCTCACCGTGGCTCCAGCGTACCACACAGTGATGGAGGAGGTGAGGATGGACTCAATGATGGCCGTGTAAAACTGCACCATCATCTGGGTCGGCAGCTTGGCCTTTTTCAACTGCCGCAGAAAGTACATCCTCTGCTGGGCCTTTTTGATCAGGGAGCTGATGGATGGCTCCCACCTAAGGTCATGTGTGATGGTGGTTCCGAGGAAGCGGAAGGAGTTCACAGTGGTGACGGGGGTGTCCGTCAGGACGAGGGGGAGAGATGGGGCTGTGACTTTCCTGAAGTCCACAATCATCTCCACTGTCTTCTGAGCATTGAGCTCCAGGTTGTTGCTGCTGCACCAGTACACCAGCCGTTCCACCTCCCTCCTGTAGGCGGACTCATCACCGTCAGAGATGAGCCCGATCAGGGTGGTGTCGTCCGCAAACTTGATCAGTTTAACGGAGTCATGGCTCGAGGTGCAGCAGTTTGTGTACAGGGAGAAGAGCAGAGGAGAGAGTACACAGCCCTGTGGAGATCCTGTGCTAATTGTCTGAATGGTGGAGACATTCTTCCCCAGCCGCACGCACTGCCTTCTGTCCGTCAGGAAGTCAGTGATCCACCTGCAGGTGGAATTGGGTACGTTAAGCATGGAGAGCTTGTCCTGGAGCAGAGCAGGGAGGATGGTATTGAACGCAGAGCTGAAGTCCACAAACAGGATCCTAGCGTAGGTTCCCGGGGAGTCCAGGTGCTGCAGGATGAAGTGGAGGGCCAGGTTGATGGCGTCGTCTACAGTTGATGCTCACATACTTGGATGGCCACTATTTTCTCCAGAACTTTGGATAAAAATGGAAGGTTAGATATTGGTCTATAATTCATTGGGTCATCTGGATCCAGAGGAGGCTTCTTAAGTGAAGGTTTGATTACATCAACCTTAAAATCCTGTGGTACGTATTCATTTACAAAGGATAGATTGATTATATCTAGAATGGGGGCAGTAACCAAAGGAAATGCATCTTTAAATAATTTGGTTGGGATTGGATCTAAAATGCAAGTTGAAGGTTTAGATGAAGCTAATATTTCTGATAACTCAGAAAGCTCAAATGGGTCAAAACGGTTCAAGCACAGATGAGGTTCTACAGTCACCTCTGATGCTGCCTCACTTACTGAGGAAGAAGAAATCGCATTAGGGAGGATGCTAAAGATTTTGTTTTTAATAGAATTAATTTTACTCGTGAAAAATCCCATAATGTCGTTGGTGCTGAGTGTAAGTGAGTGGCTAAGGGAATAGATGGCTCAGAGTTATGATTCTGTGTAAGTTTGGCAACCGTATTGAAAATAAATTTAGGATTATTCTTATTCTCCTCAATTTGTGATGACAAATAAGCAGTTCTAGCTTGTTGAAGCTTATTCATATAAAGCACAAGACCATTTTTCCAGGATAAGTAGGACTCCTCATGGTACGTAGAGCGCCATGTTCTCTCCAATTTTCTAGAGTTTTGTTTTAAAGCTCGTAAATGAGAATCAAACCAGGGAGCGAACTTCCTGTGCCTAATTACCTTCTTTTTTAAAGGGGCAACATCATCTAATGCCACACGTAAAGAAGAAGTAACATTATGAACTAAAGCATCAATTTTTGAGGGGCTAGAGCTGAAAATATTGCCCTCTGCTACATTCCTCTGAGATGCTGAGGACAGTAAAGATGGAACAGTTGATTTAAAAGATGCAACTGCATTGTCAGATAGAGACCGACTATAGTGAAATTTACTTTCATGTCTCGAAAACTCAGTTATAAAAAACTCAAAGGTTATCAGAAAGTGGTCCGAGAGGAATGGATTATGTGGAAAGATCGTTATTTCCTCACACTCTATGCCATAAGTCAGCACAAGGTCCAATGTATGATGGCAGGAGTGGGTGGAGCTATGTATTCTTTGGGTAAAACCAATTGAGTCTAAGATATTACGAAAGGCTACATTGAGGCTATTATTTTCAATGTCCACATGAATATTAAAATCCCCCACTACAATGACCTTATCAGTATTTAACACCAAATCAGATAAAAAAATCAGCGATCTTATCCAAAAACTCAGAGTAAGGGCCTGGTGGACAATACAAAACTACAAACATGAGTGGTTTTACAGTTTTGCAATCTGGATTAGGAAAACTAAGAATAAGATGTTCAAAAGAACTGTTACTATTAATTGTTTACATTGTTGTGGTTTAATAGGTGGACAGCAGCGCTGGACTGACCATAGGGCATAGCGGGCAACTGCCCGCTGGGCCGACCCTTTCATCTTTTATGGGCCGGTGTCTGTTTTTTTTTTCCTGGCCTCTAGTTGTTGCGGACAACTTGCCCGCGCCGCCCCACGCGACGCCTCATAAAAGTTGGTGGATTGGCCAATTGGTAATAATACACTCTGGGCTGGACCAATAGCCAGAGGTCTGATGCACCCGCCAGTTGTTTGTGAATCTCAGTAAACAGACAGACGAGCTTTACAAAATGGAGAACAAAAAACGGAAAGGAGGAGCGGAGAAAATTCGACTACAAAAGAAACTGGCACATGTGTTAAAATCTCACAGTTGTTTGGTAGTGAAGGTTCAAGTAAAATCAATTTAGGAAGTGATGGAGCCTCAGCCCAGCGACAGGTTGGAGAAGAAAAGAGGGAGGAGGAGGAGAAACCCGAGCCGGTGTTGTGCCATAAATTGACTCGCTGCCAAAAAATGATTAGCCACTGCGGGATCGCGCACGGTTAGGTAATTGCATTTCTAGACAAAATTCCCCAGGATTTCGCCCTAAAACTCGGCATATCTAGCAATATGGACATTCAGAAAGCAAAGATAACCTCTTCCGGTACTTAAACAGATGTTTATCGCGGATATTAGTGTGGCAGTGTTTGTGGCACCCTGCGCGGGAGCACGAGGACGTGCTTGTGGAAAGAGGGAGGAAGATGTGGCTGTGTGAGCATCCACAATGTCCCGATTGATCATGCGCCCTGGCTACTTGGCCAAGGAGATGTCTCTTTGGCTGACTGGTTAGAGCGTATGACTCTCACCCGGGGGTCTGGGGATCGAATCCCGCCCGGGCATTCCTTTCTGCACCTGCCAAATTAGTTTTTCCAGTTCTGAAGTTGTTTTAAGTGTTGCTATTTGTCTTAAACGTTCACAATGAGGGTATATTAAGCCTTTTTGCAATATTTGCGATTGAAAGATGGTTTGTGCCACAAACTTTGTGGTAAGAACTGGCTTTCTTTATGTTACAGCCTTGATACTAAAAAAATAAATAAACAATGTAAAATGGCACCCTGTATTGAATGTAAACGTTGTATAAATGGAAATAAACAATTCTCCAGCGATTTAATTTTTTCCCCTTCCTTTCTTTAGTCTACTTGACATGGAGCCACAGTTAACTAGTTTGGGGCACATTTTTACTTGAAAAAAAGTATTTAAAATGATCAAGCATTGACTTTAATGACACTGTGTAGGTTGCTATCTATACATTACGTTGCTCTATTTAAAAGTAACAAGATAAAAGCACTTCAGCACATAAAATTAAGATTGTCACTTGCCAAATAGACTACACCCTCCCGTTTACCTATAAGAAACGCCTCAAAATATCTTTAAATTCTTTATTGATGATTTAATTGTAGACAACTAAAATGGCATTTTACTTGCCAAAAAGTGATTGAATCGCTAAGATTTTCATGGAGGCTAAAATTGACCAAATAAGGGTTTTATGTATTATCTGTTGATGTTACTGTACTCATACTGTCTACTGTATCATCAAAAACACCCCAAAAATGGCAAAAAAAAGAAAAGAAAAAAAAAAGAAGATAAATTCCCTTGCCAAAAATTGATTACAGTGTCCTGGTCACGTGTAAAGGGTTACATTTACCTAAATATTACTTTATTTATTATCTCTTGATGTTATTAGTGCCATCACAGGATGCTGGGTGTCTTTCACATTCATAAACTCTTCAAAAATGGCAACAAATGATCATTTCCCTTGCCAAAAATTGATCACAGAGTCCAGGTCACCCATAAAGGCTTAAATTGGCATAAATATTACTTCATTTATTATGATGCTGGGTGTGTTCCACAATCATATTCGAATAAACATGAAAATATTCCGTCCGAATATCTGTTTCTTGCTATAAATATAACAGCTAGAAGGATTTACAGTTAAAATAGGAGAAACACGTGACTCCCCAGGAAGGGTCGTAACACCACTTGCCTCATGCACATAAGTGAACAAATCAAAGCAGCATGGAGACACTCCGTCTCCAACCACCTCTCAGGCAGCAGCCTGCACTCCCAAGTTCTACACATCACCAGAACATAAACAACCGCAACACAATAAAAGCAGTGTTATACAAAATGGAAGGCCTGTAGTGTTTATTCTCTTACAGTAACAACTTATCAATTTTTTGGAGGAATTTATTTGAGAATTTTTTGGTTTTTATTAATCGCTAGATTAATCATCTAAATAGTCATTAGAATAGTCGACTATTCGATAAAATAATCATCAGAATAATCATTTTAAAAATAATCAGTTACCCCCAACCCTACTTTTTAGAATACCAGGATAGGAAGGATGGTGTAGGTTTACGTTTATTAGATTGATACATAAATACTACCAATAACGTTGGTGTGTGTCAGAAACAGCGTAAGGCTTAATGTCTTTTCCAAAAAAAACAGGTGATGGGCCGGTCTCCAGTCAAAATGCCCGGGCTGAATTTTTGTCCCAGTCCAGCCCTGGTGGACAGGTACGACACGTAATGGCTCTCTGTGAATACTTAGTGTCAGGCTGGAGCGGGAGGAGCTCAGGGGATGTATGAACAAAACTGACTGGCTGCCTTGTGACATGTATGGTGAGAGCATCAGCAAAAAGGCAATTCAGAAGTGGAATTGGTTTTTCAGCCAACAGAGAAAATAGGCCCAAGGCAACAGAAAGTTAAGCACAGAAAATAGATTGGCTTACACTGCTTGGATGAAATTAAGTGAAATGAGAGCAAAAATGTTCTCTAAAGGAGTGAAAACTTTATTACTTTTCCTTTCCTACAAAGTCAATGTAAAGGTCAGAATGGTGGAAATGAGAAGTGTTGGAATCAAAGTAAACAAATAAAGTTTCAACTCCAATTTGGCTCACTATCTGTAGCGTTTAATATGTTATGTGTAAATATATCCACTGAAAAGGAGTGCAGAATGTGTTGATTCTTCAGAAACTGCAATTTATTTTACAGCTCTTGTTATTTTTTCTCAAACAAAAAAATAAATAAATAAAATAAAATGAGTAGCTGTCAACCAATAGACCAATTAATGTCTATGCTAGTATTCAATTATGAAATAAGATTATCATTTTTTTCAACACATCTTTTGGATTTTAATTACTGGAATATATGGGGTTTAAGAAAAAATTGACGGCGATACAACATTGTTTTAAAATATTAGATAAATGTTATAATAATAATAGGAATAAAATAAATAATCTAATTACTAATTAAAAAAGAAATGTTTAAGTTTCTGTAGTAATTTCTAAATCAGTTTAAAATCTCAACAAGGTAATAAAAATACTGACCTTGCTCACTTGAGTCTCTCTATAACAGAAAATCTTTTTCACATCCTCTGTTTAGGCTTTGTCTGGTTTCACACACACACACACACACACACACACACACACACACACACACACACACACACACACACACACACACACACACACACACACACACACACACACACACACACACACACACACACACACACACAGACAAATGCTTGATTGCTTCCTTTGCTGTTATTGCTTCTTGTTGTCATCTAGATGAAATATCGATGATTGATAAAAAGTAGAGCATGACATCTCTGCAGCCATTCCTTTAACAGTGCTACCTTGCTAAAACCTCTGCTTGTTCTGGTAGAGGAAGTGAGCCCATCTCTTTCTGCATTTACTTATCAAGTCCTGTCATAGAACCAGCCAATGAGGAGAAGTCGCCTGACTACGAGCACTAGCTGCTGAAAGAACCAGAAGCGTTTTAAAGGGACCTAGGCAGTTTTGGCTTGCTTCTTTTGTAGAACCGAGAACAAAACCTATCTCCTCGCTGTGCATTCATATTCCAAACATCTTAATCTAACAGCTGAAACGTCTTCCCAGCTTTCATTAGTGTCTATAGGAGTGATTCATGAGCCAGGTAAAAGGTCATTTTAGCACATACTGGCTCAAAAAGTATTTAAAATTATGAAAATGTTGCTCACCTTGTCCCACTGCCTCTCCCTGTCCAGCGTGATGACTATCATGGCTGGATTCACCAGATAGCCGTTACTGTTGAAGGAGAAGTCATTGTGCTCCCATGTTACATTCAGCATGTGTCTAAACAAAAGAAAAGAGCAAGATGAGTGCATACAGCTCAAAAATCATCACACGTTTCAAACAGTCCAGTGTGTCTGTGGTAGGATGCATGTAAGGATGTGTTTCTAAAACCACACAAAACAAAAGTTAAGATTACACAGTTAGATTATCTTGTGTCTTGGATTACATTTGTCGTCACAATGCATGAAATGAATCTTTTAATGATGACTGATTTACTCATTTGCTGAGATTGAAAGTTAAAGGGCCATGTCACTGAAAAACATTGGTCACTCTGAGTTGCACATCCATTCTTTACATGAACACTTTTTTTATTTCTTGCATTATCCACAGGAAAAATTGCATTCATGGCCATCTTGGCTTGCAACCACGGAAGGCCGTATAGATTTAGAAGATGCTAACCATTAGCCATAGCAACTCCACAACATGGCAAAACACATTGGGGCTTTTGTTATTTGTTGAGATAAAACGTCAATGTTTCAGTTTTATACCCAAGAAAGAAGAGTGATCGAAGGCAGCAGAAGAGTCACACTGGTGTTAGCCAATCAGAGGGGAGAAATGTTCATATATCATGAATATTAATATGTAAGACTCATCATGTTCCACCCCACACTCATCTGCCTCCTTAAACAGAAAGTGTCAGACACAAAATAACTCAGAAAGCATTTATTCATTCTAGAGACCGTAGCACATTTATTGAATAACAAGTGAATGAGACCTTTAAAGAGAAAAGGGATCAGCAGCAGTTGTTTCTGTATCACACTGAGAGTGTTCTTCCTGCTGAAGAGGTGTTAGCATCTATTATCTTCAGCTCATCAATGAGTGCTGATATAATCTATTTAATTCTTATTCTAATATTTCACAGTTAAAGATGCAGTTCTTTGTGATGATTTCTGGGAAGGTTTTACCCAGGTGTTAATGCAGCTCTCAAATCAAACGTTCTACTTCCCTTCTGATTATGTGAGCAACAGCTTGTTTTCTTGCACACATTGGAAGATTGCACATTTCCTCTAATATATTATCTTTACGGTTTCTAATCTGAACAATGACTGGTGTTGTCTGCATACTTTAATATAGAGTTGTTTGTGCTCTTCACAAATGTTTTCTTCCCTGTTTGTCAACTTTGAGTAAATTAATTTATAAAATCCTTTTTATTTTGTAAAACATTGACGTGAGATGCAAGATGCTGATATTCTTGGAGACATTTATGGAAAGAAAGAGACAAAAATGTATAAAAATGAATTTCTAGACATTCTCATATTAAATTTCCTAATGCAAAAATATGTTTTAATAAAAAACACAGAAGAAACATGTTGGTACAATTGATCAAATCAACACAGGGTATATGGGGCGACAGTGGCACAGGAGTTAAGTGCTCGCCCCGCAATCGGAAGGTTGCAGGTTCAAGCCCCGCTCAGTCTGTCGCTGTCGTTGTGTCCTTGGGCAAGACATTTAACCCACGTTGCTTGCTGGTGGTGGTCGGAGGGATTGGTGGCGCCAGTGCTCGGCAGCCTCGCCTCTGTAAGCGCGCCCCAGGGCAGCTGTGGCTACATCGTAGCTCATCCCCACCAGTGTGTGAATGTGTGTGTGAATGGGTGAATGACTGATTGTGTTGTAAAGCACCTTGGGTGGTTCCAGGACTCCAGAAGGCGCTATATCAAATACAGGCCATTTACCATTACTTAGATATATTGTATATCTAACTTTTACCTTGTTTTCATAAGAAAATCCAAGTTTTGTCATTCATTTTGAATGATATTTTAAGGTTTCTGCAAGTTAGCTTGACATTCTTCAGCTAGGAAATCTAAAGATAGCCTAACCAATTACCCATAATACTTTATAAGTAGGGCTATTAGCTGACTAAAAGTTTGAACCATGATTAATCCCGTGAGTGGCTTAATGAATTAGTGGTTATTTGGGAGTTATAAATAATATATATATGTGTATATATATATATATATATAAATATATATATATATATTTCATGTTTTTAATGCTTTATTGGCGAATAAGCAGACATAAATGAGTAATTGATGCAAATAAATGCTTATTATTGCAAAAATCCAAAACAATGACAAGTACTATGCAGAACTCTCCACTTCACCAAAAGGAGTTCAGACCAAAAATTGGGTTAATGTGCTTTGGCTATAGATCCTGTGCACGAGAAAATGCTAACTTCCAGGGTATTTACCGGAAGGTAGCAGCGTAGTTTCCTGTTAGTGTTCTACATGCCACAACCTAATGGCTTCCACAAAAAAGAAAGTCATCACGGCTAAAACTACCACAAAATTTCAACCTAGTGACGGTGGAGGAGGTAGTTGCCACTGTTGTGTAATGCTTCCAATCGATTGAACAGTTTGTTGAGCTTCCATCGCTTTCCAAAACAGGATAATCTGCGCAAGCATGGATCGGTTAGATAAGACGTGTTGGGTTAGTAGTCACACCAAACACAAGGGTGTGTAGTCGGCACTTTGAAAGTGCACGTATCAGAACTTTGCCAAGTGGTAAATGGAGCCTTTTGCCCAATGCCGTTCCCACATTATTCCAGTGGAACAACTATAAAGAAGCTAAGGGGAAGCAAATCGGAGTTTGGGAACGTCGCCGCGGCCGATCCAGAATGACATGGCACAGCTGGAAGAGGACATTTCCGCTGCGTCAGGGAGTCCCTTGGCTGTTGAATTGGAGCTTCCACAAGCAGTCCCTACTCCTGGACCAGTGTGGAGGTTCCTCCAGCCATTTCTCAGTGTTAGTATTATTTAAATATCTTTTTCCACACGCTGGTTTATTATTTCATTTTGTTGCAATATTGTAAGATCACTAATGGGTGCACACATTTAGTAATTTATCTTACACATAGTTTTTTTTGATCATTAACTATTTTCATTTGTATTCTGAGATTGGATGAACTGGCAGAGAGAGGGGACACGCCCAGTGTAACTCCAGGCAGGAAGTGGAACATTCCATCTGGCTCCTGGAAGCAGGGAGCTTGATACTGAAGAAACCAGAAACCAGACGTTCTGAAGCTCTATTGAGTTTACCAGATTTTGTTAGGATGTATTAGTTAAACTTTTTTTTTTGTGGTAGTTATACTTTGTTGACTTAGTTTCCTAGGTTTATTTACTGTTTGTCTTAGTGTTTCCCCTGTCTCTCCCCTCCTCGTTGTCTGTAGGCTAGCCTGTGTGTATAAATTACCCTGTGTGTATCAGTTTTAGAGAGTCTTGCTCGTTACTTTTAGTTAAGATTATTTTTGTGGCCATTTTTTCCTTTGGGCCCGTTTTTGTTTTGATTTTGTTTAATTCTTTATGAAATAAATGGAGAAAATATTCTTTTTATACCATTGTCCTGGAGTTTTACTGCTCGGTCCCTGACAGTTGGTGGCAGAGGTGGGATCTTCCAGTTAAAGGACATTGGTAAATAGATTCTCCCAATTTTTTTTCTTTTCTTTTATCCTGACGAATCTACAATGAAGGGAACCAAATCTGGTAAAATCAAGTCAGCCCCTTTAGAGAGAGAAGCACAGACAGAGGATGGGAGTGAGGGCTGTGGAGCTGCTGCTGAAGAGGAAGATCATGGCAGAGAGCCAACAATATCAGACCTGGCTGGCATCCTTCAAGCTCACATTGGACGGCAGGAAGCCCGTGAGGTACAGTGGAAGAAGGAGATTATACACCAGGATCAAAGATTTAAAGATCTTCAACACCAGTTCAGTCTGTTTCAGCAAGAGTTTCAGGCCCAGAGCTCTGCTGGCTTGCTACCTGGAGAGCAAGACCACGCCCGCTTCTCTGCAGGTTTGGGGCCTGCAGGCCATGAGAGGCCTCATGAGTATGCTGATTGGGATGAGGTGGAACCGGAGCCTGCACTACGCTGTTCAAAATCAGGTGACTCAGTTTCTGTTCGTCCTTCCTATAAAGAACCAAAATTGCAAAAGCTAAGTGAAGAGGATGACATTGAGCATTTTCTTACAACTTTTGAAAGAATAGCATGTGCATGTAGATGGCCGAGATCTGACTGGGCATTCCATTTGATTCCACTATTGACGGGTAAAGCCAGAAGTGCCTATGTACATAAGGATGTGGATGCATCAATGGACTACGATCATGTTAAAGCTGCTATTTTGCAGAAATATGAAATAAGCAGTGAGACTTATCGTCTGAGGTTCCGTTCTCTTCAAGTTGAACCAAATGAGTCCCCCAGAGAACTCTTTGTGAGACTAAAGGAGCTCTATGGGAGATGGGTCAGACCCAGAGGTAAGACCATTGATGAAATTAATGAAACAATAATCCTTGAACAGTATTTCCGAATGCTATCGCCAGAACTCCAAGTTTGGATCAAGGAGCGTAATCCAAGGGACGCAGCAGAGGCAGTTTCTTTGGCAGATGCGTTTGTGGCAGCCCGTCGAAGGAACCAGTCATGGGCTTATAAGGCTATGAAAAAGGATTATACCCCTGCGCCAGGTAACACCAGTCCGACAGGAAATGTTGGTAAGCCATGTGGAAGGGAGAAATATTTTCCCAGCCAAACAAAAAATCTGGGGCGGAAACCTGTCTGTTATTTGTGTGGGAAAGAAGGCCACACAAAACCGGTGTGTCCACAAAATCCAGCTAAACTCTCCCAGATGTGTTTTGTGCCCAGAGGGAACCATGCCCCTAACCCAACGAACCAGCTGTTGGTGGAGACCACAGTGGAGATAAATGGACAGAAAGTTAAGGCTCTGATTGACACAGGAAGCACCCAGTCACTGGTTCACCGCAGGTACGTCTCACCAGCTCACATCTGCACTTCTGAAACAATACCAATCTGCTGTGTGCATGGTAATGAAAAACAGTATCCAACAGCGAATGTCTATATGAAAGTGCAAGGACATGTGTACCTATTAAATATGGGTGTCATGGACAGATTACCATTTCCTGTTGTCTTGGGGAATGATTTACCAGTTTTCACTGACTTAATTAATGATCCTAAAATGTGCAATGTGGCAATAACACAGTCTCAGTTGAAGACTCCAAGGGAAGATGATCCCAGTTTAAGAGCTTTACCATTTTTTGGGGCTGAGATTGAAGCAGGCCCAACTAGAGAACAGAAGTCTCGTAGGCAGCACAAACGGGACAAATTTAAACACACAACAGTGTCCACTCTGTTACCTGAACCTGAGGTACAGCTAAGATTTGAAATTCCTGACAACATTCTTGAGCTGCAGCATCAGGATGCAGGCTTGGCTGACCTTATTAAGGGAGCTGAAGAAGGTGGGACTCTAAAGGAATTCTGTTTGCAAAATGGCATTCTTTATAGACAACATGGAGAACTGAAACGGCTTGTGGTACCTAGAGCAGCCAGAGAAACTGTTTTATCTTTGGGCCATTCAATTCCTTGGGCTGGCCACCTAGGGAAAAATAAAACCTTAGCCCGTATCCAACAGTATTTCTACTGGCCGGGATTGTACACAGATGTTGCCAGTTTTTGCAGGAGTTGCCCTCAGTGTAAAAAAACATCAGCCAGATTCGCAGCAAGAGCTCCCCTACAGCCTCTTCCCATCATAACGACACCATTTGAACGTTTGGGGATGGACGTTGTGGGCCCAGTGGAGAAAAGCAAATCAGGTAACCGATTTATGTTGGTTATTACTGATTATGCCACAAAATATCCAGAAGTGTTTCCGCTGAAGTCTGTTAAAGCCAAGACTGTTGCATTTTGCCTGGTTCAGTTTTTTGCACGAGTTGGGTTCCCTAAAGAAATATTGACAGATCAAGGGACCAATTTCATGTCCAAGTTGCTCAAGGATGTGTACAAGCTGATTGGTATTAGTAGGCTGAGAACAACGCCGTATCATCCACAAACTGATGGCCTTACAGAGAGATTTAACCAGACCCTTAAAAACATGCTTCGTAAGTTCATCAATGAAGCTGGGTCGGATTGGGATCAGTGGCTCCCATACCTTTTGTTTGCCTATCGAGAGATTCCCCAAGCTTCTACTGGGTTTTCCCCCTTTGAGTTGCTCTTTGGGCATGACGTGCGAGGACCACTGGCACTTTTAAAGGAAAGGTGGGAGAAGGAGAAATCTGAAAAGGAGCCCGTTAACGTTGTTTCATATGTTCTCCAGAGGAGGGACAAGCTGGAGAAGATGACCACCTTGGCTCAGGAGCATATGAAAGTCTCCCAGCAAAAACAAAAAACCTGGTATGACAGAACTGCTCGAGAGCGGCATTTTAAACCAGGTCAAAAAGTTTTGGTTCTACTACCCACTGAAGACAGTAAGCTTTTGGCTCAGTGGCAAGGACCATATGAAGTCATTCAAAAGCTCGGTCCCACAACCTATAAAATCTGTAGTCCAGGTGAGAGGCGTAGTACCACAGTCCTCCACATTAATCTCCTGAAGGAGTGGATCTCAAGGTCTGAGGAAAGGGAGAAACAAGATGTTTTTCTCATCAGAAGTGTGACAGAAGAGGAGGTGGAAGAACAATACCTCCCTCTACAGGTGACCTCTGGGCTTGACCTGAGCCATCTGTCCCCTGAGCAGCGGTCACAGGTGAGGGCCATCTGTAATGCCAATATTTTTCAAGATAATCCTGGGTGTACAGACTATATCAAACATGAAATTCTTTTGAAAGAAGATGCAGTGGTAAAACGAAGGAGCTACAGGATTCCTGAGCGCTTCTTAGGGCCTTTAAAGGAGGAAATTGAGTTGATGCTTTCTCTGGGAATTATTGAGAACTCCCAGAGTGAATGGTGCAATCCTGTTGTCCTGGTACCGAAAAAAGATGGCACCTTGAGGTTCTGTATAGACTTCCGATACCTGAACTCTGTTTCTAAATTTGATTCTTACCCAACTCCTCGTATTGATGACCTAATTGGTTGTCTTGGCAGAGCAAAATATCTTACCACCATTGATTCTCCAAGGGTTATTGGCAGGTTCCTCTTGCCACTAGATCCCGTGAGCTGACTGCCTTCAGAACACCCTGGGGCCTTTACCAGTTTACAGTCATGCCGTTTGGGCTGCATGGAGCACCTGCAACGTTCCAGAGACTTATGGACAAGGTATTGGAAGGAAAATCTCACTTTGCATCTGCCTACTTGGATGATATTGTCATCTACAGTAACAGCTGGGAGGAACATCTTGAACATCTCACAGTTGTGTTTGAGTGTCTTCACACTGCAGGTCTGACTGTGAATGCAGCTAAATGCATGCTGGCGAAGAAGGAAGTACAATACCTGGGACACATTATTGGCAATGGAGTCATTAAGCCTCAGATTGAAAAGGTTCAAGCCATTCAGTCATGCCCTTTGCCACAAACCAGAAAGCAACTGAGATCATCTCTGGGCATGTCGGGTTGGTACCATAAATTCATCCCTAATTTCTCTGCCAGAGCTGCTCTGCTTACCAGCCTCAAAGGATCTAACCAGCTCGAGTGGTCAGACGAAGCGAAGATGGCATTTGAGGACATCCAACATGCGTTAAGTGGACCTCCAGTGTTACATTGTCCAGACTTCGAACAACTATTTGTTTTGCAGACGGACGCATCTGATCGTGGCCTAGGGGCTGTGTTGCTTCAAGGGCCTCCAGACAGACGACATCCGATTGCTTTCATAAGCAGGAAGCTTTTCCCAAGGGAAACCTGCTACTCAACAGTAGAAAAGGAGTGCCTGGCTGTTAAGTGGGCTTTGGATTCATTCAAATACTACCTGTTGGGGAGAAGATTCATCCTAGAAATGGACCACAAGGCTCTAAAGTGGCTTGACAGGATGAAGGACTCGAACAGCCGAATAACTCGCTGGTACCTGGCGATGCAACCCTTCCAGTTTGAGATTCATCATATACCTGGGAAGCAAAACTCCACTGCTGACTACCTGTCCCGCTGGCCCATGGAGTTTCCAGAGGAGGGGGAGTGTGTGGAGGTTCCTCCAGCCATTTCTCAGTGTTAGTATTATTTAAATATATTTTTCCACACGCTGGTTTATTATTTCATTTTGGCAATATTGTAAGATGTTTACTAATGGGTGCACACATTTAGTAATTTATCTTACACATAGTATTTTTGATCATTAACTATTTTCATTTGTATTCTGAGATTGGATGAACTGGCAGAGAGAGGGGACACGCCCAGTGTAACTCCAGGCAGGAAGTGGAACATTCCATCTGGCTCCTGGAAGCAGGGAGCTTGATACTGAAGAAACCAGAAACCAGACGTTCTGAAGCTCTATTGAGTTTACCAGATTTTGTTAGGATGTATTAGTTAAACTTTTTTTTTTTGTGGTAGTTATACTTTGTTGACTTAGTTTCCTAGGTTTATTTACTGTTTGTCTTAGTGTTTCCCTTGTCTCTCCCCTCCTCGTTGTCTGTAGGCTAGCCTGTGTGTATAAATTCCCCTGTGTGTATCAGTTTTAGAGAGTCTTGCTCGTTACTTTTAGTTAAGGTTATTTTTGTGGCCATTTTTTCCTTTGGGCCCATTTTTGTTTTGATTTTGTTTAATTCTTTATGAAATAAATGGAGAAAATATTCTTTTTATACCATTGTCCTGGAGTTTTACTGCTCGGTCCCTGACAACCAGAAGAGCACGACTATGCAGCCAGCTCTTTCCTGGTTCTTGACCGAACCAAATATGAAAACATGGTAAGGAAATCGAGGAGCTCCGCCAGCAATTGCAGTCCCTGCAGCTGACGCAAACTTTTGGCTTCATCACCAGAGGATATACATTGCTGAAGTTATGGTGTTACATTTCATCTGCAACCTTTCTCAAATAAAGGAAGAAAACTGTAATTTTGTATTTCAGTCGGCACCGTTCCAACTGTCCGGCAAAATGAAATTGTTTTGATGTGTCCTTTGATCTCCTGTTAAAGAATCCATCTGGAGCTCTGAAACCTTCCAGTTAGTGTGTAAAAAAAAAAAGTCATCTCTGCTTTTCAAACATTTGGTCTAAGGTGTCCCGACAGCTGCCCGACTGTAAAAAAACAGCTATCTGCCACTTTAGATTCCATGATTTCATCACTCACATCCTCTTTTGCATTAGACTCACGGCGCTGTGCTCTCACCTCACACACCACTCCAGCCGTGGTGATAAAAGCCTGCTGGGAGGAGAACAGCCCTCGGCCCGGTCCGTGTGAAAAGCCTGTTTAATCTGGTAGCCTGCGATAATCCTATTAACAGGTGAGCTGACTCATTATCAAAAGCCTGTTTGAAAAGAATCTCTAATCATCTGAGCACAAACCCGACAGTGAAAGAGACTGTTCGTGTTTGATCTGACTGCAAAGAGAAAAGATCTGACGATAAAAGTAATTGAGAGTGCTTTGTTCCATCTCGCTGACCTTCAGGTTGCTCATGTTACTCAACATGTGCCTCCAGGGTGTAGCATGTTTTAATGGAAGGGTTTGTACGGTATCAAAGCTTGAGATTATGCTCACAGATTCTGCTTTTTGTGGACTGTTTGGGTCGACAAAAGAACATATGTTATCCCAAAGGCTCTGCTGACTATGGGGTTACATAACTTTAGACCTAAGAGGGACTGCACTATTTCTGATGGCGCTTGCCAGCTAGCCCAACGTCTTGTAAACATTTATCCCCAGCACTAGTCAGTCTCCCAGGTTAGTTCAGGATAACCCAGGCCAGGAGCTGCTGTAGAGGCTCTTTTCACTGCTGAGTTTTAATTTTCTAACGGAGCTTTTGCTCCACAGAACAGATCGTGTCAGATAGACTTTTTCATGTATTTTTTAACTGGCGACAAACCACACTACGTTCACACTGCAGGCCTTGATGCTCAATTCTAATTTTTTGAGTAAATCAGATTTTGTGTGTGTGTGGCCGTTCACACTGTGACTGAAGTGCAACATCAAACTCTCTGGTGTGAATGCTCTGCGGCACCAAAGCGGCCCGCATGCGCAGAAGATAAGTCACACAGTGGAGCCGAAAGCAGGAGCGGTGGAGTAGTGACGTAATCCTGATTCTGTGGATAAACGATCAGTGAAAACTTTTACACCTGTTAATTCTCCCGTTTTGGGCTGGAAACTGTTTGTACTCCTTGTTCCCGCCGCCTCCCTGAATTGTTATTCACCAAAAATGTTCCGGTATTAATTCATGATAAATGATAAATGACCCGCACTTGTATAGCACCTCTCAGAGTAAGGAATCCAAAGCGCTTTACACTACAGTGCATCATTCATCCATTCACACACACATTCACACACTGGTGGGGATGAGCTACGATGTAGCCACAGCTGCCCTGGGGCGCACTGACAGAGGCGATGCTGCTGAGCACAGGCGCCACCGGTCCCTCCGACCACCACCAGCAGGCAAGGTGGGTTAAGTGTCTTGCCCAAGGACACAACAGCAGAATTCTCTGTCCGGAGCTGGGATCGAACCTGCAACCTATTGAGCTACTGCTGCCACTATCATTCACGAAGACGCCCCTCTCACAGAGACCCCTCCACCCCCACCCTCCTCCCCCTCCCTTCCTTCACGGAGCAGCAGCAGCAAGCCCCCATAATTCTGGCCTGGCTATGAAGCAAAAAAGAAAAAAAAAAGTATTCTTGGAATTCAGACAGTACTCGTCGCTGCGCTGTGGCGTTATCGACCTCTAAATGCGTCCTCACAAGTGTCCTGCCCATGGATTCGGACACACCCATCAAGTCATAAATAAATAAATGACAGTGAGATGCTTTTTTTTTACCAGGTTCAACCGATGCTAGGTCTAGATGGAAGATAAAAGGGAATTCACAACATGATTACACAGGGAACAGTTTTATGTTCTGACAAAAGTGCGGATAGTCACCGTTATCTAGAAGAATCTACGGCAGGCCAGGGCAGAGAGAGTGAACATCCTTGTATTTACAGAGTGAACAGTTGTTTATTGTCTTAGGTGTGTTCTTGCTGTGTCTTTGTAAATCCATGCTTTCGTTCTTTTTTAAACAGAAACAGTTTTGTTTACCTGTTTGTAGCTACGGTTTCGCCGACAGCTGCCGGCTTCTTCAGGCTGACGCTGATGGTGACCATCAGCGTCAGCCTGAAGAAGCCGGCAGCTGTCGGCGAAACCGTAGCTACAAACAGGTAAACAAAACTGTTTCTGTGTTTAAAAAAGAACAAAAGCATGGAGTTGTTTATTGTGTTTATTTATTAGAGATGTGGACAGGCTGTGCTGCTTTTTTATAGCTTTAGATTTAGTTGACATGTATAGAGCCCAGTGAAATCAATTTTGTTATTTTTCAGCACTACAGTCTTTGCCTCTGAAATTCTCTTTATTCAGTTTAACTTTCAGTATAGAATAATTTTTTCTAAAAAAGTATTTTTTTTAATCAAAGCAAAATTCAAATTTGAGGTAAACCAGACATTACATATACAAATAAAGAGGTTTCACAGGACTCCCAGCACATTTTTGTTTCTCAGGAACATTTATCTTTAAAAAAATGTTATTTTTGATTTAGTTTGCATGAACACGATAGACGGATGGACATAAGGATGGACGGATGGACGGATGACGAACGTACAGATGGATTTAACTGAAGCCCCTTTGCGAGCCTACTGAACCTACGCACTTGTCAGACAAACTTGTGTGGTTTCCATCAGGTGTCAAACTGGGACCCTTGAGAATAAAACCTAGTAACTCCTCAGCTGACTGATTAATTGTAAATGCCATGATGACTCAGTAATGATGTGCACGTTAAAGACTAATGTTGGAATAATCAGCTTACCTGAACAGAGTATCATTAGTAGCTGATGTCTTCACAGGGTTGTGACAGTCACTGTGGACCTCGGGAACAAAGCCTCGTTGTTTCCTAAAGCTTTTGACGCCTTTCACCACAATGGCCACCCCGTCCCTCACCCTTTTCCTCAGGCTCATCCGCCAGCGGTCTGTAATGATGCTGATGAGCCCCACAGGAAAGCTATCAGGTGGAGGGATGTCCGGGTTTCCCACAGCCATGCTGGGGATAATCCAGATGTAGCCTGGACCCACAAGCCCAGCCTCGGTCGCTAAGGAAAACAAGTACTGGGCCTCTTCGTGGGAACAGTAGACCAACAGCACCTGTGAGTCTATTTGTTGCAGCAATCTTCTTGCTCGTATATCGTTCAAGCTGTCAGCAGACATGTCAAACGACAAAACATCCTGGAGATCCCACATGAAGTAGCTGGTGTCGGTGAAAGACTTGATGTAATCCACATAGGTTTCATAACCTGGGTACAGACTGGTTATGACTACAAAGCTGTCCCAGTTGTACTCCTCCATCACCTTAAACATGCCGTTGATCTGCTGCTCGATTGAGGATCCCAGTTGAAGAAAGTTGGAGCCCTCGCTCTGCAGGAGAAGAAGGAAGGCATCGAATTATTATGTTCTACCTGCCGCACTGTGATGGACCATCAGCATGGAAACAGCTTTATTCAGTTAGTTAAATGTGAAAGGAGATCTCGGAATAACCCCAATACCGACAACACACACACACACACACACACACACACACACACACACACACACACACACACACACACACACACACATACACACACACACACACACACACACACACACACACACACACACACACACACACACACACACACACACACACACAAGTGAATTGGGCAACAGTGGAGTCTCTTGTGCAGCGTTGACAGGACCAAAGTGGCTGTTTCATTCTGCTTCTCTAGGAGCTACAGACTCATTCATCACTTAAACCCACATGTCTCATTTTTGCCGTGCAAACAGCGGCCATCATCCATACTTGCAAATCCAAAGGGATAACACTGTCACCGTGGCCAGTGCTTCGTGTTTGTTTCATCTGTCTTTTCTGAAAATGCCCTGACCTTGTGAGATGAACAGCTACATCAGTTCAGTTAAGTCTGTTATCTCAAGTAGAAGGAAAAAAGCATATCTGGTGAAATTTGTGATGTGATACATTTTAGTGAAACCCTCTTGTAGTTGAACAAGACCCCAACAGTGTTAGATAAAAGTTTACAGTCTAATATATGTTATGAGCCTTTAATGAATTAAAGCAGTAAGTAACCAGTTGCACTTGTATCTGTTTTAATTTAGATGCAGTTTTAGCCTCTAAGGCACATTGCACCAAGGTGATCAACTTTTTCAGAGTAAAAATGGCTCCAGAGAAGAGAAAAAAGACATTTTGAGAGTTTCTGTCAGAATCAGTGTTTGCGTGGTCAGTGGGGGACACTAATTTTACTTTAAAACACAGAGACAAGTTCTCTTTCCACTCATGTGTGTCTGCATTTTTAAAATCTCTCACAGGACATTTAATTTGGTCACAGTTTGTTTAATTCCTCTCAATTTTAGCCAGAATACCCAGTCTTCTGTTTACAAATAAACACCATTTTACAAAGCACCCATTTAACAAATTACCATTCAACTCAGTATTAGACTCAGACTCTAAAGCCAAACCTCACAGTGTTACTTTGAAATGATTTTACACTGTGATGTGATTCCGCTATAAAAGCTCGGGCTGGTGGCCTCTTGCTGAAGAGGGGTGTATGCTGTGGCCTTTCTTAGTTGTTTTTGTGTACGTTTCACTTCCCCTTCCTTTGTTTTTCCTGTGGTGCTGCGATGGAGGAGGGTGCACCGCTGTTTCAGAGGAGCTGTCCTTTCAGCACCTCACCTCAGGGCAGCCTGGCAGTCTGTGTTCCGCCTCCTTCTGAGCTACCTGTCTCCGCCTTGAAGGGCCGGGCTGAACAGAATAACAATCAGAGGCTGGGAGAAGAGGACACCGACAACAAAAAAAAAACATTCTGGAGAAGATCCTCGGGGAGCAGCAGACCTGAGACTCCTGTCTCTGGCCTGTTGTCTCCTCAGCATACTTTAGAACACCTTTATTGCTGATGTCTATTGAATCTTGTGGGTTTTTTCGGTAAAGTAACTGTTTAAGGTTTTTGGTCAAATGACTTTTTAATAAATGCTGGTGGATAGTTGTAGGAGGGGACAGTGAGAGACACTCCTGTTACAGAAACACAAAGTTGCCTTTCCACTCATGCTTTCTTTAATTTTTTTTATTTAAATCCCTCCCAGGACCATTACTTTAGTTACACGATCATTTCCCCCATCCATTTCAGACAGACTGCTCATTCTTTTGATGGTGATATAAAAGAAATACAAACAGCTTTTTACAAATGACAATACTAATACGTATTTGATTCAGACTCTTCAGTGTTAGCTTAAAATTAATTGACACTGTGATGTAATCTAGATATAACAGCTCTATCGGATGGAAAGACTGGTGGACTCTTGTTCCCTCATTCCCCTCTGGGGAGAAACCACTTCATTCAGAGCACTGAGACCTTGTAGCTCTGAAATCGGAGGGGTCAGGTATCCTGAGGCTTCTTGCAGTCCTGTGATCTTATTCATTGTGTCTACTTATTGTCCTTGAGATGAGTTCAGTGGTCTTGTGATGTATGAAGGTCTTCAGAGTTTTAGACCTTTACAGCTAAATTCAGACTTGTGCATCTGCCTGTACAATCACGTCACTGTGACATTTCTTTTCTGTCCCATTGCTTTACTCATGACTGCTCCAGTTTCCTCAGACCTGTCCTCAAACAGTTATCAAGCAATTCAATAAATGTGATTTTTACATGGTGTATTTTTTTACTGTCTTACAACCGCAGTGAATGCAGAGGATTTAGTTCTACACCTACTCCCCAGAAGCTATTGTTCAAAGTCATTTTTCATTTCATTACATCACAAGACAGAGCTCATATATTTTCCTTAAAGTGTTTTTTGTAATGTCACCGGATAAAATTAGCATCTATTTTACATTCAGCTATCATCATCTTTGGACATTTGTTCTGTTCGGTGTAAAACCTGCAGTGGGGTAAGATGGATTAGACTGCACTGGAGGCTGGTCTGCCGCACACATTCACTCTGGAAGTAGAGACTTTATGCAGGTCAGTCACAGAGGAACTCCTGAAAATCATGTAAATCTTTTCATTCCCCCCTCAGCCTCACTGTCCCACGGTAAATTTATTGGTGCTGTTGCCTCAATCTTGGAAGCAAAACAACCTGTGCCTGTGTGTGCAGCTTCAGCTGGGTCACCTACCCTAGTACTAATGTGTCAAAGTACACAGAGTGTGTTTGCATACTTGATAGTTCTCTCTGCTTTCATGAGGCTATCACACTGATGAAATGGCCAGATCAAATTCTGCTGAGAACAACAAACAGAACAACTCAATTAGCAGAGAGCAGACTGATAACACAGTCCAAATTAGCCTTCAGCATAGCCACAGGCTCGACTGCTGCTCAAAGCCTGAGCTGTCTATCAATAGAGCATGACAGGTCAAAGACGTGTACTTGTAGGGATTAAAAAAGCCAGCTGCCATTTACAACAAATGCACATTTAATTCTTAAACCATAATGGTTCTGTGGCAGCAAATGCATGGTGAGTATACGCAGAGACTCAAATAAAAAAAGCTTGTTTTTGTTTACAGATGTTCTAAACAGATTATCAAAGGCAGAGCCAGAGATGCTCCTTTCATTACTCATATTCTGTCGTTTGTTGCTGAAGACAATAAAGTCTGAAACCTTGTTTACTGGTCTGAACTAGGGCTGCCACGATTAGTCGACTTGTCACGATGACCTCGACAAACAAAATAGTCGACTATTAATTTAATAGTTGACACGTCATTTATTTTCTGAAATTTGTTTTTATCTCGCCTGATGCGGCATGTTCGGCGGTTGCTTCCTGCCTCTCCTCAACGCAAATGCGCATTAGTCGCCATTCGGGTCAGTTGCCACTTTCAGCTCCGAGAAGCATGCATGCGCAGCAATGGTCATCCAGATCAGCCTGTCGTCACCGGAGAAAGAAGACATGGAGGGTTGGCAACATGGCTCAAAAGTTTGGCAGCATTGCAAAGACAAAAGAAAGGCACCAAGAGTGCAAACTCTGCAAAGTGAATACCCCCTTTCACGGGAGCACAATGGCGATGCATGAGCACCTTAAAAGGAAGCACGTCGTGGCGGAGAACACAGAGTCTCCTCGGTAATTTATGTCTTTTTACATCAACAGAGAGTCACTTGTATTCATAGGTGAAGCAACACTGGTAGCGGTGGCGATTTTTTTACCTTTAGAACATGTTTGTATGTCACGTATATTTGCTCTAATTAGAAACGCTAATAATTTAGATATATTTATATATAGGAAACGCTTTACTTATTGGCTTAATGAACTGAACTGTACTGGAATGCTTACTGTGAAGTGCCTTGAAACTAGTGCTGTGATTTGGTGCTTCAGAAATCAGCAGAATTTTATTTAATTGAAAGAAACCTCGTGTATTATGTCTGCTGCTTTTTAAGTCTCACGTCAGCTAGAGCACAAACACGTACATTTTGTTTTTTTACATGTCCTGTCCAGCTGTAAGCAATCAGAATTGATTAACACTTAATTATTCAGCCTTCCAGCTCTTTCAATCAGAGTTGATGTCTGAGTGCCAAAAACAAGCCTTGCAGTTTTACTCTCACAGGTATGTGAATCTGATTTGACAAACAGAAAAAATGTCATCCTTGCTAGTTTTTTTTTTACATCCTCATTGAAATAAATGTGCTCAAAAACACCTAAATGTATGAAGGTCGCAGGGTTCTGTTAAGATTAGCTTTGATTTGATTTCTACAGAAAGTCCAAACTGTCACGCCCTGTCCTGTCTACTCTTAGGTTTTGTCTGTTCTCCGTTAATTGCTCCCACCTGCCTCTTGTTTCCCAATCACCATAGCTCCCGCTCCTCTTGTATTTAAACCCCTTCTGTTCTGTGTTCCCTGTCGTGTCATTGTTTCAGTGTTCCAGCGTGTGACTCTAATAAATCAATGTTAGAAGTTCTCACCTGCCTGCCTGTTTCCCTCCCCGCGTGTGGATCCTTGCCTCACCTCAGCTCACCTCGCCACACGCGCGTGACAGAATGACACGACCCCCTGAAGGGTCCAGCGGGGAGATCCTCCCATGGAAGTATTTATTCCAGTTCTTCTCCACCGACTATCGACCGGCTTCTCCTTCCCCAGCTCCAGCTCCGCCTCGCCGCAGACGGCGTCCCCGACCTTCTGCCTCGGCGTTCCTCGCCGCCCTTCCGGATCCGGACGGGACGTTGGAGGGAGAGATGCTCCGGGATCGCTCCAGCTTCGAGGGCATGAGGCTGGCTTTCTGCTCCCCCGGGGTTGGTCCACGGCGTGGGGAGAGACGCCGGAATCCACCGCAGCCCTGCGCTTCAGGACGGAGCTGCGAGCCCACCGCTGGCCGTGCTCGGCGAGCCAGTTCGGACACGCCCCCGGTCAGACCAGCTGTCCCGTCTCCGGCCGAATCGGCGTCTGCAGGAGGAGGAGCTGCGCTCGCAGCCCTGTGGGCGGAGCACGCCAGTCTACAGGTTGAAACAGCCCAGGTTCGTCAGACCATCGAACTCCAAGTCCTCCAGCTAGATGATCTGCTCGCTGAACTCCAGCTGGACCACCTGCTCGCTGAGCTCCAGCTGGATGAACTGTTCGCGGCTCCGGCTGAACCAGCTGTCCCGCCTCCGGTCCACTCGGCTCCTCTGTGAGTGTGGGAGGTGGAGCCACACCCACAGTCCAGCCAACTGAACTGGCCAGTCAACGGGCTGAGCTGGTCCGGCTTCAACAGAGCGCCCATTCTAATCAGCTCCGACTCGACGCTCTGCGCTCCCTGTCTTCAGCACTAGCACTGCTCGTTCACTCAAGGCCTGTTCCAGGGGGGGTCCAGAAGCAGACGGTGCAGGCCCAGAAGCAGACGGTTCCGGTTCCGGCCCAGAAGCAGACAATGCGGGCCCAGAAGCAGACGGTACCAGCCCAGAAGCAGATGGGTCTGGTGCAGGCCCAGAAGCAGACGTTACCAGCCCAGAGGTCAGCGGTTCGGGGACCGGCGGTCCAGAAGCCAGAGGACCAGAAGCGGATGAAAGTCAACACCGCCTCCATTCCAAGGGTCGACGCCTCCATTCCAAGGGTCGACGCCTCCATTCCAAGGATCGACGCCTCCATTCCAAGGGTCGACGCCTCCATTCCAAGGGTCGACGCCTCCATTCCAAGGGTCGACGCCTCCAATCCAAGGGTCGACGCCTCCACTCCTGAAGTTGGCTCGTCTGATGACGTCGCCGCCTCCACTCCTGAAGTTGGCTCGTCTGATGACGTCGCCGCCTCCACTCCTGAAGTTGGCTCGTCTGATGACGTCGCCGCCTCCACTCCTGAAGTTGGCTCGTCTGATGACGTCGCCGCCTCCACTCTTGAAGTTGGCTCGTCTGATGACGTCGCCGCCTCCACTCCTGAAGTTGGCTCGTCTGATGACGTCGCCGCCTCCACTCCTGAAGTCGGCTCGTCTGATGACGTCGCCGCCTCCACTCCTGAAGTCGGCTCGTCTGATGACGTCGCCGCCTCCACTCCTGAAGTCGGCTCGTCCGATGACGTCGCCGCCTCCACTCCTGAAGTCGGCTCGTCCGATGACGTCGCCGCCTCCACTCCTGAAGTCGGCTCGTCCGATGACGTCGCCGCCTCCACTCCTGAAGTCGGCTCGTCCGATGACGTCGCCGCCTCCACTCCTGAAGTCGGCTCGTCCGATGACGTCGCCGCCTACCTTCCTGAAGTCGGCTCGTCCGATGACGTCGCGTCTGGTCTGACGTCTCCTCCGTGTCCGGTTCTGATGGTGACTCTGAAGGTCGCTCCGGTCCAGCCTGCAGGGACTTTGTCGCCGGTCCTGCCTGTGTCCCCGGCCCAGCCTGCAGGGCTCCTCTACCGCAGGCGCCGCCCTCCCAGGGCCCGTCGCCTCCTCTTCTGCCCCAGGCGCAGGCCCCCAAGGGTCCGTCCCCATCTCCTCATCTGCCCCTGACACAGGCCTCCAAGGGCCTGTCCTCGCCTCCTCATCTGCCCCAGGCGCCGGCCTCCAAGGGACTGTCGCCTCCTCATCTGCCCCAGACGCAGGCCCCCTAGGGTTCGTCCTCGCCTCCTCATCTGCCCCAGATGCAGGCCCCCTAGGGTTCGTCCTCATCTCCTCATCTGCCCCAGGCGCCGGCCTCCAAGGGCCCGTCGTCTCCTCATCTGCCCCAGGCGCCGGCCTCCAAGGGCCCGTCGCCTCCTCATCTGCCCCAGGCGCCGGCCTCCAAGGGCCCGTCGCCTCCTCATCTGCCCCAGGCGCCGGCCTCCAAGGGCCCGTCGCCTCCTCATCTGCCGCAGGCGCAGGCCTCCTGACTCTGCTGATCCCTGCCGCCTCTCCTGTGATCCCTCGGTTCCTCTGGGCCCTCCCTCCGGGTCCCCCTCCTCCCGCCCTGCTCCTTGTTCCTGTGGGTGTCTGGGATCCGCCCTTTGAGGGGGGGTACTGTCACGCCCTGTCCTGTCTACTCTTAGGTTTTGTCTGTTCTCCGTTAATTGCTCCCACCTGCCTCTTGTTTCCCAATCACCATAGCTCCCCCTCCTCTTGTATTTAAACCCCTTCTGTTCTGTGTTCCCTGTCGTGTCATTGTTTCAGTGTTCCAGCGTGTGACTCTAATAAATCAATGTTAGAAGTTCTCACCTGCCTGCCTGTTTCCCTCCCCGCATGTGGATCCTTGCCTCACCTCAGCTCACCTCGCCACACGCGCGTGACACAAACAAAGCAGTTACTTCTGGTAAACTGGTGTTAAGACAATATTAGCTGTGCTCACTAAACACACGATTCAACTGAAACCACCCCCTAGCCTTCTGTCCCTCCCTCTATGAATAGTGACTCCTGGCCACGGCTCTTTGCTGAGACATATGTGTGCCTCCACCGCGCAGCAGGACGTGCCCTGGCAACACCTTCCTGAGTTACTGACGTCACATAGATCCTGCATGATGCCCAGGGACGGACGCACAACTCTTTATGATTTTGCAGTTATTTCTAAAATTAAAATTTTATACCTGATATTTCTTTCTTTCTTTGTTTATTATCTATCTATCATCTATCTATCATCTATCTATCATCTATCTATCTATCTATCTATCTATCTATCTATCTATCTATCTATCTATCTATCTATCTATCTATCTATCTATCTATCTATCTATCTATCTATCTATCTATCTATCTATCTATCTATCTATCTATCTATCTATCTATCTATCATCTATCTATCATCTATCTATCATCTATCTATCTATCATCTATCTATCTATCTATCTATCTATCTATCTATCTATCTATCTATCTATCTATCTATCTATCTATCTATCTATCTATCTATCTATCTATCTATCTATCTATCTATCTATCTATCTATCTATCTATCTATCTATCTATCATCTATCTATCTATCTATCTATCTATCTATCTATCTATCTATCATCTATCTATCTATCTATCTATCTATCTATCTATCTATCTATCTATCTATCTATCTATCTATCTATCTATCTATCTATCTATCTATCTATCTATCTATTTACTTACTTACTTAGGGGGATAAAACCACTTCAGGTGAAACATCTGGTTTACGAGTGGGTGAACAGATAACTAAAGAAATCTAACTGAAAAACTAATGATATTAACAGGTTTTCTTTTTCATATTTACAGTTGGGATTATTTGACACCAGTGTAGCTAAAGAAATCCATGGAATGCAAAGGTCACGACACTGGCCAAAGACATCTCCACTTTGCCAGAGAAGCCGTGCTTTCCAACCCAAAACACAAGCAACTGTGTATGACCTCGCCATCTGGAAACCATCATAGCAAAGCCTTTTCTTGCTCCCTTTAGTTGTGAAAGTCACATGGCGTCTCCTGGAGGCGACAGAACTCTTAACCTTAATTAAAGGATCATATTATTTTATTCACCTTATTTCCTCACTTTACAGATTATTACAATCATAGATCAATGAATGTTTATCCAAAGTGAATTTAATAAGACTTGATTGCTTTCCAGTAATAATGAAGCAAAATAACTGTTATTTGTTTAAATGTATAATTTCACATATTAAATATACTAAACAAATCTGCTTGATGAGGTAATAACGACTTTATCAGTCATATCACATATAATTTCAGTTTATTAACAATGATGGTTTTTTAGATCTCACATAGTAAGCAAAATGTTTTCTAATAAGCTTCTTAGGACAGATGTGACATCAGGGGACTTTGTTGACGCCTCCTACATTTTCTGGTCTCTGATTGGTCCAACACGGACCTTTAAAAGAGATAATCACTTCCTCTATTAGCCAGTTCCAGCCAAAATACTAGATGCCATCTCTTGTGAGATCCAACAGGTCTCACAATAGAACACCTTTTAGCAGCATAGAACGTCCCTCTTTCAGAACCAAAACAAATAGCATTTGTTTTAACCTGCAACAACTCCATCAGCAACCCAAAGTCACCCAGGGGTATGCCACCTACCAGCCGTGTGGGTTCAAAGCAGGCTTCGGCCTTTGCACACCCAGAAGTCTAAACAACCCGAGACGACTCTGTGCCAGCTGGATCTCTGAGAACTCTCACCACACGGGTATCGTAGTCTCTGCACACTGCCGATGGATGGGTTAGGATTCATTTGATAACTTGATAACGTAACTAAAGCCAGATTATTCTTTTTATCCCAGACATCACTTATTGGACTCTTATAACATAACATCCAAGGCCATGTTTCATCAGAGTTGGTTACTGTCTTAGTTGATATAAACTATATTTTTGCTTCTGAGTCAAGTTATTGGTAAGTGTTGGTTCCTTACCCAAATTTTCTATTTCCAGTTCCAACTGGATATTAAAGGTTCAATAACATTTACGATCCATGTATTTATGAAATATTACATCTTGCAAAACATCTTTCATATTTCATTCACATTTTATTAATTGTGACCACTTACAAAACATTACACCAACAATGTGGTAACGCAGTTATGAAGGTTTCCATCATCATTACCCACTTATCCAACCAGGGTCACAGGGTCCTGGACAAGTTACCAGAACTTCAGGGGATTATGAAAGTTAATTATTTTGAATACATGTGTAGCGCTGAATTGTTTTGTGGAATAATCATCAGTGCTGTTACACCAATGCTGCTAACAATCTGGATGAATTCTATCCTTCGGGACACCACTGGAGGTCATGGGACTGTGGTGCTGAAATAATCAGCAGAAAAACAAAAATGACCTCAAAAGATGTATCTTTAAGTGTTACAAAGAGAAATATCAGTAGTCACGATTATCAAAGGTGGTACTATCACTGACAAAGCTCTTTGCCAACAGCTTAGTAATTTTTTGGTACTTCAGCTACCCACAGTCAGGGTAGCAGGTGTCTGCAGCTTTAATGTGTGGGTCTATAAATCAGTACATACAGAAATGACATAACGTTGAGTGTTTCAAAGAACATTTTTGATTATATGATTATAGTTTTCCACACCTGCAGTCGCTTGCTACTTCTTAAAAAAAGAAACTTACAAGAGGCCTGTGTCACTGCTTTCACAGTTCTCCAAGATTTTAGAAAACTTTTTGCAGACAGATTGGACAATTTTATCAATAAACAAGACCTACTCATAGACAATCAGTATGGATTCAGAAATTACAGATCCACATCTTTAGCTTTACTGGACTTAGTAGAAGAAATAACTAGTGTTATTGACAGAAAACAATATGGTGTAGGAGTATTTGTAGATTTAAGGAAAGCATTTGACACTATAGATCACGATATTTTATTTCAGAAATTGGAACAACATGGTGTTAGAGGTGTTGCATTAGACTGGGTGAAAAGTTATATGACTAACGTGAACAGTTTGTGCAGATGAATGAATTCAGTTCAAGTATAAGCAACTTAATTTATGGAGTCCCACAAGGGTCAATTCTGGGTCTAAAGTTATTTATTTTAGATATTAATGATATAAGTAAGGTGTTGAACACATTGAAAATGCATATTTTTGCAGATGATACTAATGTATGATGTGTAGGAGATAATATAGAAAAATTACTAGATGTTGTCAGGGAGGAACTGATAAAACTGTAACAATGGTTTGACAAAAATAAACTCTCAATACATTTAGAAAAAAAAACAAAATACATAATCTTTGGAAATCTAAGCAGCAATGCAAATGCGAAAATGATGATTAACAATACAATGATTGATAAAGTTAGGAAATGTACATTTTTAGGTGTCATAATTGACCACAAGCCATGTTGGAAACCACAAATAAAAAAGGTTACTGCAAAATTAAGAACAAGTATAGGAATACCATCTAAAGTTAAATATCCCCTAAAAAGCAAAGTGTTGCATACATTGTACTGTTCACTTATTCTGCCATACCTCAATTATTGTATAGAGGAGTGGGGAAATACTTATAAAACCACCTTACAGCCGTTATTTAATCTTCAAAAAAAGCAATAAGAATGATACATAATGTAGGATTCTATGAGCATCCCAGTAATCTAATTTTAAAATCTAATCTGCTTAAGGTCAACGATATTGTTAAATATGACTCAGGGCAAATAAGTATAAAGTGAAAAATCAACTTCTTCCACTGAACTTACAAAAGCATTTTAGGGAGAGAGAGAAGGAGATCATATGCTCAGAGGCCAAAATAACATGAGACAATCATGTGTACGTACCACACAAAAAGTATGACCATTTCAGTCCGAGCAGTGGTTTGGTGGAATAGCATAGAGGAAAACATAAAAAAATGTAAAACTGTTGTACAATTCAAAAAAATATACAGAAGAAAACTTTTGGAAAATTACTAATTAGCTAATGAATTATGATAGACATTAAGAACTTGCTAAGGCAATTAAAGTCAATAAGATCTAATTTAGAATTTAGATTTTGATTTAGGATTTAATTTAAGATGTAAAAGTATAAGTGTTTATATGATTTCTTGCTAATGTGAAAATGTAAGTTTTGCCTATTGATTTTGTTTATGATGTATGTGTAGAGATGTTTATCTGGATTTTGGAAAAGGAAATATGTTGAGGGATAGGGCAATGAAAAGCCTTGAGCTTCTCCCTATTCCACTTTAAGGACCAAAGAGGAATCTCTAAATCCTCTAAATAAGACAATTTTATTTTGTATTTTATTTTAATTTGTTTGAATTGTCTAAAGTGAATAAAAAAAATCTGAAGCAGCTGTTCGTGTACTCTAGTAGCTCTCCTGATGTTTTCCTTTTCTAGCTGTTCATTATCATCATCATCATCATCATCATCATCATCATCATCATCATCATCATCATCATCATCATCTTTATTTACAAAGTGCTTTCCGTCAATGAGAGATTGAACCAAAGCGCTGTACACTAAACAAAGACATAAAAGTAAAACAACAGCAACCTTGCAGTCAATAAGATAAAACTAAATTAATTAAAACAATAAAGCTATTAGTTAAAAAACTAGATAAGAATAACTAAGAAGTCTACTGGAATGCCATGGTGTAAAAATGGGTCTTCAACCTGCTCTTAAAAACTGGCAGAGAGGGTGCTTGTCTGATCTCTGACGGAAGGTCATTCCACAGTTTGGGGGCCCAGACCGAGAAAGCCCTGCCACCTCTGGTCGAGCACCGTACACGCATAACAACCAACAACTCCAGCTGTGATGACCTCAAAGCACGTGATGGAGTGTACGGGGTGATTAAGTCAGAGAGGTATGATAATGCACAGCCCTGTAGTGACTTGAAAACAAACATGAGTACCTTGGACTTGACTCTAAAAGAGGCCGGAAGCCAATGCAGATGAGCCAAGATTTGTGTGATGTGTTCATGCCTCCTGGTGCCAATCAGGAATCTGGCATTTGGCTGTTTTTGCTGTTGGCAAAACACAACTTCTATTTAGGGAGCATCGGTCAGCTGTAAGTAATGGATTTGTAGCATTTACCTGAACCAAACACTGGTACCATGAGAGTTCAGAGAGCATGAATACAGGTACTACTACACAACGTAGACTGACTTCAGTTTAACTGACTGCTCAGTGTCATTTATGCAAAGCTTTATTTTTCCAAAGCATGAGAGGAGTTTTAAATACATGATCATGGGATCAAGACCCAATACTGGTTCTGGGATCAGGGCATCCCTAAAATTATCGGTACATACTCACTGCAAACATCATGTCTGATCTATCCTTTAACCCTCCCACTGTCTCTATGGGTGACCCCGCGAGGAAAGTTGATCATTGAGCAGGATTGATGGTTTATCCCTTGAGGTCCATGTGGCAGGGGTGAGGGGGTGCTCACTCCTCACACCTGCCACATGGACCTCAAGGAATAAACCATCAACCCTGCTCAATGTTACACTTTCCTCACGGGGTCACCCATAAAGACAGTGGGAGGGTTAACTCTCCTGAACTGTGGTGTCTTATAGTGGAGACAAGTTACAGATTAATTCCGTCAGATGTTAAAATGCAGGATGTGGCAGTGAAGAAAAGTGAGCCAAAAAAGTTGAGAAGGCTGATAGATGGAAATAAGAACTGCTCTAGTTCTGAGAACAGCCTCAGGCTCATGTTCTTCTTGCAAAGACAATCATGGTGTTGGCCGTGCCCGACTTTCATTTTCTGCTAGCTGGATGTGATCTGTCCATGAGCAGAATGAGTGCCTCGGAGCTTACTTTGAACTTTATGCCATGATTTTGAACAAAACTTATAAGATGGGAGTAAAATTTCGAATGCACGTGTTAGGCAGTTGTAGAACTGGAACTTCCCTATTGAACCTTAATAGCTTTTGAGCCACATTAGGTGAATGTCTTCTTTTAAAAGCGGCAAAAGGTCTTTTTAACCAGCACTTTGTTCCATTATGCAAAAAGTGATGAATTGAAACAGTTGAAGCATCTTAACATTTTTATGATACTAAATCAATATTAATATTGGTCACACACGTCAGATCATGTATCAGTGAGGGAGGACAAATGAAACATTTCATCAATCAGATGAAAAACCAGTGGACCATACTACAGAATCTCAAAAACGCAAAAAAAAAATTAAATAAATAAAGTACCTATTATTTTGTTATACTCGAGTGTCTCACAACTCAATGATCTGTCAATTCTTATTGATAAATTCACTACTTATACTTTAGACAGACTGCTGGGAACTGATTTATCCTCCTGACTGTAATGAAGCATGTATCCTTGTCATTCATGTAACTGCCAGCCCAAATAATTTCAGCTCTAAATGCTCAAAACTGCATTTATTTTTAATACTTAGTCTTCCTCTTAGTATAAAATTCCTCCTTAGAGCAGAAAGATAATTGTGATCGTGCTGTGATGATGCAAAACGGCCAAACAAAAGTAGCACTTAACAGCAAACTGTCACTGTCAAAGGGATCAAACTGATTTTAGTGATATGTTTAAAAATGAATGAGCGTCACGGCCTCATGACAGCACCTCATAAATCACTCAACCGGGAGTTCTTTCATTATGAGGAAAATTATAAATAAATACTGAGATAAATGTAAAGAGAACAATTATAGTGGGGAAGAAGTTTAAACACAAGTAGCTCAATGAAATGTTCTTCATTTAGATTTATTTGGTGCAATTTGTTACTAGTTCAGGGTAAATAACCAAAACATGCCATAACTATCAACGATCAGTCCAACTGGACAGTCAGGCATTTTGCTTCTGTTAAAACGCAACAAATTTAAAATGTGTAAAATTTTAAAAATCTGTGCATGGCTTGTTTAAGTAAAACATCCTTATTTAAAAAAAGCTCTGTAACAAAAAAGCAAACATAAAGCTGCAAAAACGAACGGATACTCCTCCCAGCTCATGAACTCAGCACAGCTAGTTCATGTTCATGATAGCAGTAACACATCTTCCATGTGGAAGTTTTGACTTCCAGAATTACACAGCTGTGGAAGTTTGCAGCAGCCATTACAACAATAATTAGTACCTCACTGGAAAAGAAGACATCACACTGATGTGGTGTTGGGTATTACACATCCAGCCTTTCCTGTTTATTCAGCGTCGTAACTGATGTTTCAAATGAGCAAGTTTTTCAATATTGTACAAAATTATGTTATTTAAGTTAATGAGATGATTAAATGAATGACGATTAGTCATAAAGCCCCTATAGATATCTTCAGTTAGATGAGATTTGCACACATTTTCAACTACCTCATGAAGATCCAGTTGGTACAGTGTCATGTAGAGTGTTACATGTGCAGCATACTGTATATAACTGTCAGTGCGCCTCAGGGCAGCTGTGGCTACGTTGTAGCTTATCACCACCAGTGTGTGAATGTGTGTGTAAACGGATGAATGACTGATTGTGTTGTAAAGTGCCTTGGGGGGTTTATAGAACCCTAAGAAGGTGCTACAGGTGCTGGCCAGTAAATTAGAATATCATCAAAAGGTTGAAAATATTTCAGTAATTCCATTCAAAACGTGAAACTTGTACATTATATTCATGCAATGCACACAGACCAATGTATTTCCGATGTTTATTACGTTTAATTTTGATATTTATAGGTGACAACCAATGAAAACATCAAATCTGGTATCTCAGAAAATTAGAATATTCTAAAGGCCAATGAAAAAATGTTTGTTTCTCTAATGTTGGCCAACTGAAAAGAATGAACATGAAAAGAATGTGCATGTATAGCACTCAATACTTAGTCGGGGCTCCTTTTGCCTCAATAACTGCAGTAATGCGGCGTGGCATGGACTCGATCAGTCTGTGGCACTGCTCAGGTGTTATGAGAGCCCAGGTTGCTCTGATAGTCGTCTTCAGCTCCTCTGCATTGTTGGGTCTAGCGTATTGCATCCTCCGCTTCACAATACCCCATAGATTTTCTATGGGGTTAAGGTCAGGCGAGTTTGCTGGCCAATCAAGGACAGGGATACCATGGTCCTTGAACCAGGTGCTGGTGGTTTTGGCACTGTGTGCAGGTGCCAAGTCCTGTTGAAAGGTGAAGTCTGCATCCCCATAAAGTTGGTCAGCAGCAGGAAGCATGAAGTGCTCTAAAACCTCCTGGTAGACGGCTGCATTGACCCTGGACCTCAGGAAACAGAGTGGGCCAACACCGGCAGATGACATGGCACCCCACACCATCACTGACGGTGGAAACTTTACACTGGACCTCATGCAACGTGGATTCTGTGCTTCTCCGCTCTTCCTCCAGACTCTGGGTCCTTGATTTCCAAAGGAAATGCAGAACTTGCTTTCATCAGAAAACATAACTTTGGACCACTCAGCATCAGTCCAGTCCTTTTTGTCCTTGGCCCAGGCGAGACGCTTCTTGCGCTGTTTCTTGTTCAAGAGTAGCTTGACACACGGAATGCGACACCTGAATCCCATGTCTTTCATGAGTCTCCTCGTGGTGGTTCTTGAAGCGCTGACTCCAGCTGCAGTCCACTCTTTGTGGATCTCCCCCACATTTTTGAATGGGTTTGTCGTCACAATTCTCTGCAGGGTGCGGTTATCCCTAGAGCTTGTACACTTTTTTCTACCACATTTTTTCCGTCCCTTCGCCTGTCTGTTAATGTGCTTGGACACAGAGCTCTGCGAACAGCCAGCTTCTTTAGCAATCACCTTTTGTGTCTTGCCCTCCTTGTGCAAGGTGTCAATGATTGTCTTTTGGACAGCTGTTAAGTCAGACGTCTTCCCCATGATTGTGGTGCCTTCAAAACAAGACTGAGGGACCTTTTAAAGGCCTTTGCAGGTGTTTTGAGTAAATCAGCTGATTAGAGTGGCAGCAGGTGTCTTCTATATTCAGCCTTTTCAGAATATTCTAATTTTTTGAGATACCAAATTTGGAGTTTTCATTAGTTGTCACTTATGAATATCAAATTTAAATGTAATGAACATTGGAAATACATTGGTCTGTGTGCATTGCATGAATATAATGTACAAGTCTCACGTTTTGAATGGAATTACTGAAATATTTTCAACCTTTTGCTGATATTCTAATTTACTGGCCAGCACCTGTATATAAATTTAAATTTGAATTTATTTATTTGAATGGGACAACGCATATTAATGAACGTACAAGATGTAAATATACCAGAATTAGCAACAGCTAGTTTCCATCCTTAGTCCCATGTATATAACGCACAGACATTACAATTTAAAATGAGATAAAACAATGCAGAATAAAAATTAAAACAAGGACAACTAAAATATGTGAATAACTCTACTCCCTATATTCCCCTTACGTGCTAAAAAAAACCCAATTCAATTCTGGCATGGGGCAAATCCTTAGATTTCAAAGATAATACAACAGCAATAAAATAAATAAAAATACAGGTCATTTACCATTTTAACCCCCCAAGGTGCTTTACAACACAACACACATTCACCCACAATTTCACATGCTGATGAGCCACAGTGTAGCTACAGCTGCCGCGGGGCTAACTGGGAGAGGTGGGACTGCTGTAGACAGGCACCACCGTTATCTCCAACCACCAGCAGCAGGCAAGGAGGGTGGTGTCTTTCCCAAGGACACAGTAACTGAGACAGACGGGGCAGAGCATGAAAACTCTCTTGTTACGGGGTAAGTACTTGACTATTTGGTCACTGTTTCTGTTGTCACCTTTGTTTTGACTGTACTCAGGGACATGTTCACGTGTTTTCAAATCGTCTCAAACGTTTGGGAGAAATGCTATAAATATAATCATTTTACATGTGATAAACTAAATCTGAGCTTTTCACTATTTATTTGAGCCACGGGTGAACGAGGACCTGGGGTCATGATAAAATATGAAATTATTCAACGATACACGTGAATCAGAGGCCTGGCACCTCAGTGGGTGGCCGAAGACTTGAATCTGCACCGAAGGGCCTTGAGTGTCTGTTAGTGCTTGTTTTTGTCTTCTTAAACTTTTGCTTTGCACTATCTTCCATTGGAAAAGAGAAGGAAACTCATCTGTGGGTTATCCTGTTGTCTAGTAGCTCCGGTTTGGGCCAACTGAAAACAATAAGTGCAATCAGGGGCTGTAAACGAGTTGTTTCTCCCCTCCCTGAAAACACTCATCAGGTGATCTAGGTCTCAACATTGCAATCAGCTGCTGCATGAACACCTGTTTCCAACAAGTAGCACAGCACAAGTTTGGTGGCATAACTGAAGCGTCAGCCCTTGTGTCTCAGCCCCTCCGGTGTGAAGACACTCCGGGGAAAAGACATACGTGTCTACCTGCGCGTGTCCACAGAGCAAACAAACTCAACCCAGATGCTGCTCCATCGACACCTTGCAAAATGTGCCATTATCCTTTACCTGTGATCACTGGCTTCAGAGGAAGGTCACACACAGCAAAACGCTTTCACAGCCTTCAAAACCTCAGCTCGCTAAAACAACCCCCCCCCCCACCCCCCCGAGGACACCCACCTGTCTATGGGACTGTGGAAATGCCAATCAGCTGTAAACAAAGCAGACTTCATTACCGCATATGCAAACCACCTGTCACTTGATGCACTGGCTCTCACTGAGACTTGGATCAAACCATGTGACAATGCTACCCCATCTGCTCTCTCAGTTAACCACACTTTCTCCCACACTTCTCGTGTATCTGGCCGAGGTGGTGGAACGGGCATGTTAATTTCCAATAAATGGATATATAGTCAGTTTCTACCCATCACTCAATACAACTCCTCTGAATACCTGCCATCCAGGTAACTGTACCGAAATAATTCTTATTGGTTGTCATATATCGCCAACCAGGTCAACTCGGAGACTTTCTTGATGAACTCGACACCCTGCTCTTGTCCATTCCTGAGCACGACTGTCCCACAATGGTCCTTGGAGACATGAATATTCACCTGGATAATTCCAGATCATCAGGCTTCCTGTCACTAATGTCATCATTTGATCTAAAACTAGTACAAAGTCCTCCAACTCACAAAGCTGGAAAAGCACTCGACCTCATTTTCACCAGAAACTGTGCCACAGACACAATCACGGTCACACCGCTGCATCTTTCCGATCATTACTTCATCCATTTCAGCACGACTCTACAAGGGAGGTCCACTGCTTCCTCCCCAATGGTCTCATTCCGCTGCAACCTCCGCAATCTGGCACCCAACCACTTCTCCTCTCTTGTTGCCTCCACTCTTCCATCTCCCAGCACATTCTCTGCTTATGAAGTGAATGATGCCACCGAGTCACCCTGCTCCACACTCTGCTCTTGTCTTAACAACTTGTGCCCTTTAGCCACTAGACCTGCTAGATCCTCTCAGTCGCACCCTTGGCTACATGATACCCTCCGGTCTCTACGCACCAATCTCAGAGCTGCGGAACGGAAATGGCGCAAAACAAAAGATCCTGGTGATCAATTGAAATTTCAGGAATTACTGTCCTCATTCTCTGCCATCATCACCGATGCAAAGAAAGCTTTCTACACTGACAAAATTATCAGCTCTACTGACTCTCAGAAACTATTTTCAACATTCAAAACTCTGCTCAACCCTCCGTCTCCACTTCCAACCAACAATCTATCAGCTGACACCTTTGCCTCATTCTTCAATGACAAAGTGGCAGCTATGAGCAAACAGTTTACTCAACTGGCCATGCCTGAACATTCGCTACCACAAACTCCTTCCAGCCCAACCATCTCAAGCCCTACTGCTTCATTTTCCTCTTTTTCTCCTCTCTTTGAGAACTGTGTGTCCAAGCTTCTCACGTGCAGCATGCCCACTTGGCCCCATTCCGACAAAGCTGCTCCAAGCTATTGCTCCTACAGTAGCCGCAGCAGTCACACATGTGATCAACGCTTCACTGATATCCGGTACATTTCCCACCTCTCTCAAGCATGCTCAGGTTCAACCGCTGCTAAAAAAAAAAACATCTCTTCCTCCAAATCATGTGGAGAACTACCGACCTATCTCTCTCCTCCCTTTTCTGTCCAAAATCATTGAAAGGGTGGCTTTCAAGCAGATCGCAGAATACCTCTCACAAAACTGTCTGCTTGACCCTTACCAATCTGGGTTCAAAAAGGGCCACTCCACTGAAACTGCTCTGTTAGCAGTGACTGAATCCTTAAAAGAAGCTAGAGCAACAGGCAAATCCTCAGTGCTTATCCTGCTCGACTTATCGGCTGCATTTGACACTGTCAACCATGGCTTCCTTTTGTCCACACTCTTTAGCATGGGCATCACAGAGAAAGCACATGCCTGGTTTGAATCGTACCTCACAGGACGATCATCAGAATCAGAATGAATTTTATTGCCAGCGCTCTTTTCAGAGCGTAGGAACTTGACTCCATAGTACAACCTGACCAAGGTTACACACACACACATATAGACAAGACAGATACAGGCAGACCATGGGAGCAGCCATGACGGCGCTCCTTTGTAGATGAGTAAGGGAATACATGAGGGAAGTTCAGGGAGGGAGAAAAAAGGCATTAACAGGGTTACACCAGCAGGGTGTAGCGCTCCAATGCAAAAAAAAAAAAAACACCCGACATGTAAGCAACAAACGTCACAGTTCACAACATGAGACCCCGTAGGTAGGGGGGAGGGGCTGGGATCCTGGTTTCCTCAGCGGGGGCAGCCTGTGTGGCGCTCAACCAGCTGGCTCCGCAGGTGGGAGGGAGGTCATGGGGAAGCACAGAGAGCAGTGAGTCCTTAGCTTGATTACCTCGGTGGAGACCACATTCTGAAGGCGGGGGGGTGGGGGGGGGGGTGGGGGGTAGAGATTCACAGCATTTGTCTGCATTCCTTCCAGCGTGGGGTTTTTGCATGCAACTCCAAGGCTGCTTATGGCGTCAGATTCGATAACAGAACTTTGTTTGGGTCAGACAGAGATAATTTTTTCTCTCTGCCTTAAGTCTGTATTGATCATTCAAGTCCTCCAGTGAAGCCAATTCAGTGATTAAACATCTCCACACTGTCCGGTGACCCTTTCCGAGATGTTATCAATCCTGCGCGCTAACACCGGTAACGCAGCTAGGACATTGTCCAGCTTGCGATTCACCTCGAGCAACGTCCCAGTCTGTGAGGTATCCATATGGATATTCAGTGTATCTTGGCTTGAACAATCCTCTACTGTGCACCATCTTGCCACAGGAGTCCCCCAGGGCTCTGTACTAGGACCTCTTCTCTTTGCCATATAAACCACCTCACTGGGTGAGATCATTCGATCACATGGCTTCTCCTACCACTGCTATGCAGACGACACCCAGCTCTATCTGTCATTTCCACCGGACAACCACACTGTCTCTGCATGAATATCAAACTGTCTCTCTGACATATCAAAATGGATGAAATCCCACCATATCCAACTCAACCTCTCTAAAACTGAACTACTTGTCATCCCAGCAAAATCATCCATACAACACAATATCTCAATCCAAAATGACGTCCTATCTCTGGCTCCTTCAAATGCAGTTCGAAATCTGGGTGTTATGATTGATGAACACCTGACCTTTAAAGATCATGTTGCCTCTGTTGCTCGTTCATGCCGCTTTGCGCTGTATAACATACGAGAGATCAGACCATACCTAACACAACATGCCACCCAGCTCCTGGTGCAATCTACTGTCATCTCCCACCTCGATTACTGCAATGCTCTTCTAACTGGTCTTCCAGGCTGTACTGTGAGACCTCTTCAAATGGTCCAGAACGCAGCGGCGCGTCTGGTTTTCAATCAGCCAGAAAGAGCACACGTCACCCCTCTGTTCATTGAGCTCCACTGGCTACCGCTAGCAGCACGCATCAAATTCAAATTGCTAACACTAGCATACAAAGTCCGAGATGGTACGGCTCCCATCTACCTGAATCCTCTTGCAAAGGCTTACGTCTCAGCCCGGCTGCTCCGATCATCACAGGATCGTCGGCTAGCAGTGCCTACACCACGCTCAGGACAATCCAGACTCTTCTCATGCATCGTTCCACAAATGTGGAATGACCTACCAAGCACTACCAGACAAGGGGTTTCCTTTTCAATTTTCAAGAAACTCCTGAAGACCCTGTTCTTCAGAGAGTATCTTCTAAACTAGCAACCTCCCTGCACCCGTCCCCCCTCTACTGTCCACTCCTTGTTCCCTCCTCTCCATGATTGATGTCAAGTTGTTGTTGTTGTTATTGTTGTTGTTAGCCTCAAGGGCAACATGCTGATTATCACTTGTAAGTCGCTTTGCACAAAAGCGTCTGCTAAATACATAAACATAAACAAAAGACTACGGCTGGTTTCCAACAGGGCCCTCCAAATTATTAATGCATGCATTAATGTTCTGAAAGACATTTTAATAGCTTTCATTAAACGGTGCATATTAATGATCTCTCTATGTTTTATTAGCTAATTAACAAGGAAGAGAGATGATTGATTTGGACATTTGACAGCTTAAATTGTTTTGAGTGTGTCTGTCCTTAAGTTAGAACTGTCCGAGTGCAAATGAGCAGCAGGAGGGATTAACTGCTGAGTGACACCTCTTTCATTACCTCAGAGAAACCATGCGGATGGCGAGATCCCACTACATGTTTTCTAACATGGATACAGCTGACTGGGGAGATGTCTACAGACTCGTATGTGTGAGGAAAAACACTGGTCTACTTCCTCCTTACCGAGGAAAGTCCAGTCGCAGAAAGATTATAATAAAATACAAATCTGTTACACAAAAAGGACATTTTAAATCACTTTTGGGTGAGAAACATTTGAAACTTGACATCTTGTTGGAGGATGAAAGGAGAAAATCAGCTGCACTTAATGAATCTACTTCCAAGTACAACAGAAAACTAATAATAACAAACGTGTGGAACTGGTTGTGCATCAGGCTAATGACCAAAGGTGGCATGCATATTGTCTGTTTCTCTGCAAAAACACTCCCAGTTTGATTTAATGGATGATTAACAGGCTTCTGAAGAACTCAAGAACCTGTGATTGAATCATTGAATCAGGTGTCAACACATCACAGATGAAAGGAAATCAGGAAAACTGCTGAAATATTCAGGTCACTTGCCTTTCTAGACTAGATTTAAATCATCCTGGACTACAGGCGAAACATAAATAAATAAATGGAATATGGTGCAAAAGTTTGTTTATTTCAGTTATTCAATTTAAAATATGAAACTACCATAGGAGACAGCCTTATTACATGTCAAGTGAGATAATTCATGCCTTTATTTGTTATAACTGTGATGATTATGGCTTACAGCTGATGGAAATCTGACATTCAAAATCTCAGACAACTAGAATATAGTGAAATGGTTCAATATTCTAGACTCAAAGTGTCACATTCTAATCAGCTAATAAATCTAAACACCTGCAGAGGGTTCCTGAACCTTTAGACGGTTACTGAAATAAATAGACTTTTGCATCTTATTCCATTTCCCCCCAAGTTTCACCTGTATGAGTGTTTGCAAATCAACTTAAACCAACAGGATGCATCAAACTCTTACAAGGGTGACAGTTTCAAATAAAAGCAAGCTTACCAGTTTGTGGCAGTAATACAGTAATTTGTTTTGTGGCCCATGTCTGATGCTGTATCCAGGATCTTTTGCGTTTTTCAGTTAGTTTGGTCATCATTTCACGCTTGGCTGCTTTCTGATTTGGCTCTAGATATTCAAATCAATTTGAATGCCTGTGACGGACATTGGGTCAGGTTTGTTTCTCTCATAGACGTGCAGATTTTTGCGCTGAGTGACTAGACTTGGCAAAACTAGAAAATTTGGGTAAACGGTGGCAAATAATCATTTACCTGCAGCCAGTTACAGTTGTTACACCCACATCACCCCGCTTCTCCTCCAGCTTCACTGGCTGCCAGTCAACTTCAGGGTTCATTTCAAGATCCTGGTTCTGGTCTATAGGGCCTTACATGGACAAGCACCATCTTACATTGATGATCTTCTTAGTCCCTACACCCCCAGCAGGTCCCTGAGGTCCAGTGATCAAAGCCTACTGGTTGTGCAGCACCAGGCTAAAGACCAAAGGTGACAGATCATTTGCTGCTGTGGGTCCCAGACTCTGGACCTCTCTCCGCCTGAGCCTGAGATCAGTGGACTCAGTGGTCTCCTTTAAAAGCAGCTGAAGACTCACCTGTTCAAGCTGGCTTTGGTGTGACCTTCTTCACCCCCTCCTTATTCAGTTCCTTCTACTTATTCTGTCTTTCCCGTGATCCACTGACTTCTCTCTTTCCTATTCATTTTCTCTCTCTCTTTCCTTACATTGTTTTATTTTGATCAATATTTTAATTATTTTTCTTATCTTAAACATATTTTTAATCATTTTTGAAACCTTTTTTATACTTTAATTGTTTATATATATATATATATATATATATATATATATATATATATATATATATATATATATATATATATATATATATATATATATATATATAAGGAATAAAACATTTTTGAGCATCTCTTCATTGACCCCATGTTTGACCCCCACAAACTGACCTTGTATGGCAGGACGACAGCTGAGCCTCCACTGATCCCCACGATGGGAACGGCTGTCTGGGTGGATATGAAGTCCAAGATCTGTGCCACTGCTTCTGACCCGATGCTGTCCTCAAACACCATGCCGTGGACGCGGTTGGTGGAGAGGGTGTCACAGATGCGGGTGAGGAGAGCCCGTGGGTTTGTGTTGTTGACCAGCACCGTGATAGGGTTCACCTCTAGAGGCAGGTCCATGAAGTTTTCTCGACTGAGTCGCCCCTTTATTTCCGTCTGATAGGCCGGGCCGCTGAACACCACTGCCACGTTTACGGAGGGCGTGGGAAACCCGAAGGGCCGACCCAAACTGAATGGAATGGTGCAGAACAGCAGCAGCAGTGGTGGCGGCCACCATGGAGAGTCGCTCCAGCAGCCTGGACGAACATCCATCTCTGTCACCTACTGCCTAAAGGGGGTCAGAGTAGAGGAAGGTTTGTAAGTGAGTTAGAGAACGTCATGGTTCTTTCTGGAGTTGTGAACAGTCCTAGTATTGTCAACCCTTTTTTTTAACTTAGCTTGGAGTGCCGGTCCTTGAGCCTTATCGAAACTGCCTGTTAACAGAGTCCAAGAGGATGTTTTTGAAGTGTTTCCAGTTAAAATGGAGCTATTGCATCTCCGGGCAGCAGCTGTTGTTGGACTCAGCAGGCCAACAGGACAGATGGTGTCAAGTATTTAATGTAACAGCTGAAAAACACAAGCATTCAGAATTGTCCTCTCCTGACATTACTGTTAATGCTGTTCCTTAATGTTGGTGCTAACCCACTTTCTAAAGAGCAGATGTAGATGTTTGTGGCACCTTTGTTCAGAAGCAGTGACATAGCACCTTACTTTGTGAAAGCTCCTCATTATTTTGTACTCTAAAACAAAAACAATGGAGCTGTTTTTACTTTATTTCTATTAAAGGTGGGAACTGTAAGTTTTTATCAATGTCAATGCCATTGCCAGTTCGGTCTTATCAATTCCTGAGTAGTTCAACAGGTGGCCAAAAATTAATAGCACTTGGTCTCCTGCATTATGACTCAGTTTAATAAGGATGGATAATCCATTGTACCGGGTGTTGTTTAGAAGGGTCTTTCTAAATGTTCTCCTTTATGCTCCTTGTGAAGGCGGAGTCATCTTTTTAGGTGTTGTGTTGCTGTTGTCGCTGGAGTCTGTTAATGTGGAGGTGTGTATGCAAGACAAATGATGCCAATGTGACAGGCCCGTTAGTTGGTTAGGTACCTGCAGCATTAACAAGAGGGACGTGTAAACTTCACCGCTGCTGCTGCGTTGGAGTCTGGAGCGGGTCAAAAACCCAACATTCACTTCTAGTTATCACAAATTTTGTGCACAAATGTTCTCATGAAGAAATCCCACCCCTGATTTCTATGCTTGTATCACCTCAACCTGTGACTGTTGAAGTGGATGTTTTAATGTTTTATGCTTGTTTTTCTTTTCTTTTCTCATCTTTATTTTAATGTTCCATGAAGCCATGTTTGTCGTTATGATGTGATTTTATCATTGTGTTCAGCACCTTGGGTTCTGATAAAGTCTGAAAGATCTTAAACTGAACTGAAGTGGGTAAAAGACAAGAATCTGTTGCGACGGTATAAGATGGCCGTTTTCCTCCGTATTCTTCTAGCTCGGTTATCTGGATGTTCTCACCGTCTCGTGTTGTGGCGGGAGTATCTGTTGGAACATTAAGGATAGAGGTATTTTTTATAAACTGGAAAAAAAAAATCCTTCAAAAATAACGTCCACAGAAGAACAGAGACGGTCTGCTGTGTTCCAGAGAGTGATGGGAGAACTTTGTGGCGTCGGTGGTTTATCCTGCACGCTGTAGCCAGACAGCAGTTTGTCTGGAGCTGTCAGACACAGTTAGGCTCTTTGTCAAATCTGTCACAGTAATGTTCACAGCTCTGAGGGAGTGCTGCACACTGGTCCCCTGTCACAGAGATCTGATCCAACATGTGATGGAATCCCAGTGGGGTGAATACATCGTAATCCCCTGGTAATCCCTACCAGGCGCCATGGCTTGCAGCTTGATTGTAGAGTATAAACTTAACAGCAAAGGGCAAAGTGTAGCTGTGTGTGACTCTACTTTTTGTTTGGTATGAACTCTTAGAAAGCAGTGAAAGCAGGACTGGTAGGCTAAAGGAGCGCGGTTGCTTGACAATACCTTATTTAAATATCGTATAACAGGATATGTTTTATGACATTATATCCTCCATTCCAGACATTATGCATGAGATCCTGTTACAGCATCTCACACAGGTCATTCTGTTTCATAGATCCTTATCTGCAGTTTTCAAATCTCCACAATGAGAAGACATGTTTTACATTATTTTCAGTGACATTCTTGTTGAATAAACAACAAATAAACTAAATTATAATACTATTTTTTATCAGACTATAAAAATACTTCAAGGCTCAGACGCTCCAGATGTTTCAGCTGAATCTGGATGCAAATTATGGTGCCCACCAAGGTTATAAACATTGTTATTAGCTTCTAACCTGTCTTAACTGCACTCTGTCACAGAGTTATCTTTTGTTGAGACTGTAAATTTAAAAAATGTGTTTCATATTACATCGTAGAGAGGATTTTACAAACAAATCTAAATGATTAAGGGGAAAAAGTATTACTAGGTGCACTCTAAGTCAAAATAATTTGTGAAGAAGAAGCCATAAAGTATGAAGATAATAACTCCACAGCTGAATTCTGTTCTTTTCTGATTATTTCATCACAATCTGGAAATTCACACTTACTCCCAAAAGTCTTACTACATAAAACAAAGTTCCTATCATGATTGTAAGTAGGAATGCGCAGCATGTTGCTGAAATATCATCACAACATCAGTGTATGTATCAGACAAGAGCTAAAACATGCAGAGTCCTCCAGGACCAGGATTATCTTGTCCTGGTGAGAAGATAGTGGCCAGGACATCAAAATACACACGAGTTGTATCGTGTCTTTTCATTTTAATGGCAGAGTCAATGAAATATGGATTTATCACAAATATGGATTTAATCACTGCAAAAATCAAGAATAATAACATTTTGTTTTCAGTGTTATTCAGCCACAGTCATGAGATGACCATTCCTTAGATGAAGTATAACTGCGGGCCTCCAACACGGGCTAATCTCAGAGGATTTAACAATCCTCCATCTGAATGTAACACAATGTTAAGGGTGAGGCTTTATTATTTAAGTCAGAGGTCACCAATCTGGTGCACATGGGCGCCATGATGCGCCCAGGAGACATAGAAGACGCCCACAGGCCGTTTTTCAAAATAGCACAAGTCTAAAAAAGTTCTGCTGCCATCTTTTGAAATCACAAATAGATTTAAAAAACTAGAATGTTTTTAAAAAACTGTTGAACTCAGATCTCAGAAAGCACTTTGAATTGCTTTTGTGTTTGAAATGTTTATGTTTATTTATTTGGCAGACGCTTTTATCCAAAGTGACTTACAATTTATAACCTGTAGGGCATGTTGTGATCTGTGGGGGAAACTGGAGTACCCGGAGGAAACCCACGCATGCGTGGGGAGAACACGCAACTCCACGCAGAAAGGCCACAGCCGAGTTTCAAACCTGCAACCTTCGTGCTGCGAGGCTACAGTGCTAACCACTGCGCCACCATGCAGCCACATTTGTAAACGTGCTATACAAATAAAGCTGCCTTGCCTTCTAAAGATAGATGATAAATGACCCGCACGTGTATAGCACCTTTCAGAGTCAGAGGACTCCAAAGTGCTTCACACTACAGTGTATCATTCATCCATTCACACACACATTCACACACTGATGGTGATGAGCTACGATGTAGCCACAGCTGCCCTGGGTAGCACTGGCAGAGGTGAGGCTGCCGAGCACAGGCGCCACCGGTCCCTCCGACCACCAGCAGCAGGCAAGGTGGGTTTAGTGTCTTGCCCAAGGACACAACAGCAGAATTTTCTGTCTGGAGCCATTTGGAGGTCACTATTGTATCAACCTGTAGCCCTGTGTGTGGCCCCCCGTGCTCCCAGCTTCACATAGGTTGGTGACCCCTGATGTAAATGATATATTTTATAGTGATCAGAAATGAATGCGCCGAGATCCGTTTAGATTCACATAACTGTTTGTAATCCATATAGATGTAGACAGCACGCTCATTAGAGTTTTATACTTCAGATGAATCATTAAAACTGACAGAGTAAACTTGTGGTGTTCTGGTTTAATTATCATACTGATCTATTTCTCACAGCAAATGAAGGACTCAGGTTTCATTTTATCTTTTTATGTCTTAGCTCTAAAACCTGGCGGTTCTAACTGTAGTTAGTCGTGAGCACGAGAAAGATTGTTGCCGGTGACACGACGCAGCTACAAATTGGATTGAGTATGAGTCACTGTGCACCTGCTGACGCAAGGAGTGAAACCAATTACTCCCCAAACTCTCCGTTACTACTGACACATAACCCTGCTTGTGTGGCTCATTTGTAACTCTGCTTGCCATCAAGCGGCTCTGTATTTTTAGTTTCAGGCATCTGCTGATAGTCAAACGTTTCACCATTTCGTCAACATGTATTAGCAGCTGGACTTGTGTCTGGAGTCACTTCACCTGTTTTTTTAAGGTTTTGTCAGAGAGCATGGTAGATACATACTTTTGTAAATGTCTGTGTCTACGTTTGTAAAGCTATGAAACAGTAGGTTTATGCTTAGACACTGATTTAGGAACAAAAGAGATAGTGGAAAAAAATCACAGAACAAAAAATAGAAGTTAATGACCTCTAACTCACATTTAAAGACTCGCTTCACCATGTTCCGCAGAGATCATTGTCTAACCTGATTTGTAACAAATAACTATGGATCTTTGCATAATCTTCAGTTTGCAGGTTACTCTCCCTGCAGGGCGGAGTAGGTCACTTTCAAGGTGAGTTTCATCTGAAAAACACGTTGATTCCATTTTCCTTGAAAAAATCTGATTTAGAATAAAGATAACAGATTTTTAACAAAGTAAATAATGATCAGAGAGAGAGAGAGAGAGAGAGAGAGAGAGAGAGCGAGAGAGAGAGAGAGAGAGAGAGAGAGAGAGAGAGCGAGAGAGAGAGAGAGAATTGTTGTATACGTGGTATAATTGTATAATTGGAGTCTTTTGCCTAATGCATGTAAATGGTAACTAATGTTGTTACGTATGCGTTGTGACCTTGGAGCAGGAAGGAGTCCTGAGCTGGCAGTGAGACGGTTAATCCTTATTTCCACATAACACACGTGCACCTAACAGCACTGCTTTGCCTTTGGTCTTATTGATCACAATGTAAGTTATGACTGACAACAGAATGCAGATCAGCAAGTTTACAGCGAGAATTAAATGTAAAACAGCACCAAGCTGCAGCATCAGCCTCTCTGCTAATCTGTTTTCTCTGCTCAGTTAATCTTTTAGACATTAAAGACATGCTTAACCCCCTCTAGTGGATGACACGTGTTGGGAGCAGTTTCTCTACAGACTAAAACACCCAAACAAACAATGCAACAGGGATTAAATCAGAATAAAGGCAAGGTTTCATTACACACCATTCTCTTCATATTTTTCATCTCTATGCATTTTGACAACTCAAACGAGTAAATAATACACAAACACACATTCAGCTTTTACATCTTATCTGCTTTCATGAAAGGGAAATTGTTGATAAGGTAAATTGACTTGTCTCCAGTGATAAGAAGGGTGCCATAAAACTGATCTAGATATATGTGGTAATCTTTCACATTCGCTCTTCGTGTTACAATTTATCTGTTTCCTCAGATCTTGGTGTGTGTTCTTTTATTTAAAAATAAAATGCTACTTTTATCATCCACTATTTCATTTTTATTTATTTTTTCTGTAGAATCACTAATCAGCATGAAGGCGTGAAGCCTTTTCTCAACACAACATGCAGCTTAAATCTAATTTGATCTTTGTTACAAACGAGCCACATCCATCAGGTGTGAAGCTACAAAACAAACAGTTAGCTGATGCTTGTGTGTTATTCTCTCTTCATGAGGCCATCGATGTGATGTCACAGCGTTAAGCACTCAGAGGCGTGGCCTCATCTGCGCAGCGTTTAATGCCTCCTTTTATATTCTGAGCATGCATCCTCTGCTGCAGCTGTTGCACTGGCTACAGCTGTCGCATCAGATGAAGCTGCAGCCTGCTGCCTTAGCGGTTCACATGCTGGTCCTCCTACTACTCAAGAGTTCATGACTCTAGAATACACCTTTAGTTGTGCATGTGGTGGACTGGATCAGAAAGTGTAAGAGTGATGTCATTTTCTAATGATATTTGAGTTTGTTTATTGTTCATTAGGTTTTATAAAACTGGATTAAAGTCTGTTTTTTATTGGGGGATAAATAGTAAACATAATTTATTAAGACATCTCAAAAATGTTTCTTATGAGTCACAGAGGCTGACTCCCAAGTCTCTTACATGACAATAAAAAAGACAAAATACAACTTTTTTCTCCAAACAAGTCAGTCATTTTTGTCATTCGGAACCATTTTTTGAAACGGGAGACAACTTTGGGAGACGTTTGCCAACGTCTGACCAATTAGATTCAAAAATTGTGAACAAACTAAGACATAACTTAAAGATTTTGTCACTAAATCACATAGAATAAAGAATGTGTGACAGGCCTCTATAGGAGACAGTGATTCAGCAAAATATAAAGAAGTTGTGTGTGTTTATGGAGTTAATGTTGAAGCTTAGAGGTGCTGTGCACAGAAGGTAACCTGCATGTAAATAGTTCCAGTCTAAATGATCTCTAGATGGTTACTTCCTTTTGATATCAGTTTGAAGTGTAATAAGAGACGATCCCAGTCCATCAGAGCTTTCAGTGCTAACCAGAAAAGTTCCTTTTGCTGTGACACATCTGCGAGTTTATTTGATCCAACTCTCAGTTCAAAGAACAACGCCCAAAGCCTAATAAATGCATACATGTGCAGAACGACCTGCCTCTTCACTCTTCTGTGCACATGCTGACTGATCATTTTGCAAATGCTGAATGAGATTATAACCACTGGATTTAAGCCAGATTTTCATTATGGTTATAAAAAAATCTGCATCCCTGTCATCTCTGTTATCTTCGTCTGATTTTTGGACATTTGTGACATTTGCTCTGTCGTTTTAAAACTATGTCAGATTTAGCTTCAGTTGGTCATTAAGCTGCTCCTCGATCATCCTCTGAAGCAGCTCATGAACACAGAGCTGCAGCCTGAAGTAGATTTGGGCTTAGATCTGGTGGAGCAAAAAAAAAAAAAAAAACCAGCTCATTTTCTTCATATGATGGTTACATAGTTACCTGGACAGGTACTGAAGGTATCTATCAAGATCACACCAGCTTCTCCAGTGCAGTAAACCAAAAGACAAAGATTAAGCTGCATGTTTTCAGCTTAGCTCACCTTTCAAAGTACTGATTGATTTTCTATCAGATTCAGATAGATGAAATATGAAGTAAAATCAATAAAAGCATCACCTTAAGATGCAGTCGTACAATCTGAGAGTGAAAAAAACAAATCACAAAACCATTTTTGACCTCCTCCACACCCTCATCTTCCTGTTTTTATCTGAAGTTCTGTTTCCTCCTCTTGACTAATTAGAAATATGTTAATTAGGAATCAATAATTAGTAAATGCATTGTGGAAGGCTTAATGTGACATGAATGAATTACAGCTATACACAGGAACAATGGAGCGCAGCAGAACAGAGCGAAACTCTAAACGCGTGATTTCTCTGGTGACGCATCTGTTCAAACTGTAAAGAAGCAGGTGCAACATCAGATTCGTTCAGGGAAGTTTCGCTGAAGCATGCAGTCAGTTGTCTTCTAGTGCTTTCAAACACAAAACAGTGATGTTGAATAACAAAAAGGAACATTTCACAAAGTGAAAAATAACTGTAGCAGTTTGCATTTGGGAGGGATTACCATATTTCCTTAGGCACACAGAAACACTAGAGGGGCCAGAAATACCAGAAGAGCAGTGACACATGCTAGACAAGTGACAAAATAGCCTGGAAACAAGCTGAGCGGCCAATCTGGGTCATAATGGAAATGCTTACATGCAAATATGGCACAAACATGTTGGGTGATTTTGGAAACGTTCTGTGCATAAACATGCAGAATAACGAAGGAAAGCGACAAAGCCCTGATGAGAAGCATGAAGTGGAGGCTGGGGGCGTGTTCGGGCGTGGTGCTACATCAGACATCAGAGTTATTGAGCTCAAGGTCAGGATTCTGGACTTGAACTTCCTTCAGCAACCTTCAGACTTTGACAGCTGGACAGGTTCCTGCTTCTGGCCATCCCGTAACCTGTGTGTGATTTACCGCTCTATTTTTTAGAGCCGTTTTCTGTAAGACGGCCACCTGATAAATCATGGTCTGCCTATCGAAACCAGCTTAGGACCAAGTCCACCAGTGTCTAATGGGAGACCTCAGTGGAAACTCTGCAGTCCAAACCAGTGATTTATCCATCTTCACTAAACCCTGGAGACAGAGACATGCACCAGACTCACTCAGAAATAGTTTCTGTCCAATACTTTGGCTTCACATCTGCCGTCGGCACTGCAGACGTATTTTGTACGTGTCTAGGTGAACTATACGTGAATTATGATCGTTCTGCCGGTGGATGGAATTCTGTCCTGGTTAAATCTCAATAAATGTGAGGTGCTCTGTACAGATGCCCCGGGCTAAGGTCTGTAGGGGTGCAGGGGAGGATGTATAGGTGACTGGAGCCCTAGAATGTCTCGTAAATTTTCACAAAGTGCAAGAATTAATCAAAGGGCGTAGAGGCTTTGGATGGTATCTCTGTGCATTAAGGGATTTAAATATTCAGAGAAGAAGTGGAGCAGAAGTGAACAGCTGTATTTTCGAGTGAGACTGTCTGACATTAATAATCCCAGTGTGGCCCCGTGACCCGACCTGAAGGTAAACCCATCATGGCAGGTGACATGAAAGATGGTGGAAATGTCCTCCATGCTCTTTGGTGAGCTCAGCTCTCAGCCTCATGTGAATCTTATGCAGAGCAGGGATCAGTGTAAGAGTGGTTAAGCTGAAGTTGTGGCTACCGGTGCAGAACCAGAGCACCATCCCACCCCCACGCACCCACCCCCGGCCACAGATGCAGCTGTCACCAGCTGGCTCTCACCGATGACTCGGTGGCTGCCCACACATGCAGCTGACCTCCGATGTGCACACACACAATCATGCGCTAATCCACATATGATCGTACCACTTTGTTTGTAAGCTGCCCTGTTGTTTCTCTTACTTTTTACCAAACAGAAAATCTCTTTTTAATACTTTCAGGCTGTTTGTGGTGTGCAGCTGCAAACAATTCACAGATTTGATCCATTTGTTTTCTAAATTCCCTAACAATATATAAATGGTATGACACTGGTTTGCGACACACTCACTCATTAGACACACAGCTCTTACGAGAAATTCGGTTGACTGGCTGCAGTTCAGGTGAAAACTTCCAGAGCCAACTTTGAACTCAACCGCACCGCCTCACTCGAGATGGGTTATGACTCAACCATTGAGAACAGGACATCCACAATGATTAGATGAGGTTTTTCCAGCATTGCAGGTTTCAGAGGTGATTAAAAAATTAGCTTTTGACAAAACTTTTAATTTAATGGTTTAACAGGCTGCACAGTGGTTAGAGCTGCTACCTTGGTGATGATGAGCTACGTTGATGATGAGCACAGCTGTCCTGGGGTGCACTGACCTAGGCAAGGCCTGTAAAATACCGGTGCCACAGTTCCCTCCGACCACCACCAGCAGCCAAGGTGGGTTAAGTCTTGCCCAAGGACACCCCTCAGGGGGGAGATGTCCGAGCTGCATCGGCTCCTCCGTCGGTTGGTGAGCTGGACGACGGGGTGGCGTTCTGGTGTGTATGGGAGCTGACATGGTGCTCGGCCGGTTCAGGATACAGCGGTCCAGTTGGAGAGCCAGATCCACTGCCAGGTCCAGGGAGGTTGGGGCCTCATGTCCGATCATGTTCTCCTGGATCCTAGGTGACAATCCCTCCAGATAAACGGCCTTTAGAGCGGCGTCATCCCACGTCAACCTAGCGGCTGTCGTCCGGAAGCGAGAGGTGTAATGAGCCACCGTCTGGGAGCCCTGACGAAGCTGAAGCAGCAGAGTCTCGTCCGAGACCTCGCTGCTGGGATGAACAAATGTCTTTTTCATCTCCTTCACAAAAGTCTCATAGTCATTGCAGGCAGGAGACTTTTGATTATAAAGAGCCGCCGCCCATTCACCGGCTCGACCCGCCAGCAGTGAGGTCAGCAGAGCGACACGAGAGCAGGAAGTGGGGTAGCGTGCCGGCTGGCACTCAAAAGTCATTGCCAGGGTCGCCAGCATGCCCTCTGGAGACCCCCTGGTTCCGTCCCACTTCTCTGGAAGGCTGAGGCGTGGTTCTATCCTGTTGGTGACGGCTGCGGTCTGTCGTTGCAGAGCGGTGGAAAGCTGGAGAACTAGCTCGGTGAGTGACTCGAGCTTAGTGGCTTGGCGATCAGTTACGGCACGGAGCTGGTTCATTTCTGCCGTACGCTGATCCAGAGTCGTGCGTAGTTGTGCCACTTTGACACGCAGATGAGTGAACTCCGCTGGGTCAACTTTTGACTCAGTCATCCTGTCAGGTTTCAAGGCTGAGCTGAAGCGTAGCGGAGATGGAATGTGGCATTACTGTGTGACCCAGAAGCGGAGTGGCTAGCGTTGTGTTGAACAGAGCACGCAGCTTTACTCTGGGAACGGGGACAGCGCTCGGAGAGAGAGCCGAGACTCAGTAGCAGTTCCGGAGGATAAGGTAGCTGGCTTACTAATAGTAAAAAGAGTGGATAAG